>NW_027187398.1:3723446-3790890 GCF_028583685.1 Petaurus breviceps papuanus | reverse complement strand
ATTTGATCTGAATTCTGGGAAGCCGTTGTTGAGAGTCCCCCGGCTTTGAAAAACCCAGAATGTGGAAACCCAGATGTTGACTGGGTATGGATGTAATGGTTGGACAGTTTGGAAATCTGTCTACTTGATGTTTCTGTCTTGATAATTATGCCTGTATACTTTGAGGTTCAGGGTGCTGACCTTTTCTCCTGAACAAGGTAAATGATATATGTCTGACTGATTAAAGTAAGCTTGTTAACCCATTTTGAGTTGCTTTCCTTTAACAAAGCAGATCCAAGAACCTGTGGTAGCTGCAAACCCTGAGGACGCGCTTGGGGTGCTTGCTGCTTCACCACAGTAACAGTAAAGTTAAGGAGGGCGGGAAGAGAGAAGCTAATGAATTCAGTATGGGGCATACTAAATTGACTATGGGGCACCTAGGTCAAGATATGAACTAGCAGTTGGAGATATGAATCTAGACCAGAGGTTCCCAAACTTATTTGGCCCATTGCCCCCTTTACAAATAAAAAATTATTCAGTACCCTAGACACCTAGTTTCTTTAACCTTTTAACAGTTTTTTTTAATTTGCATCATTTCAAAAAATTTATTTTAATGATATCTTAAATTTAATAATTTATTGAAAATTTGTAGTTTTTTCTTCCATTGAAATTCTGATGACATATTATCACCATCCAACTATATAGTACTGTACTAAAAACAAGACGTCACAGGCACATATTCCTACCAATTCATTTACAACATCCCTGCCTGCCAACACTTGTTTGTTAAGACCTGTCAGCAGACTTAACCACCAACTGGTTATAACTTTCATTTTGTGTGTTTCTTTGGAAAATAATGTAATCATTAAGACTTTAACTCTGTTACACAAGAAATGAAACATGTAGGAACAGTTTTTCAAATTTTTCTTATCTTCTCTTCTTTCCTTATGCTTCCATATTCCCTTATTTTTATTCAACTCCCCTTAGTGGCACCTGAGACTACTGCCACCCCTCCTGCATGGGTCCGGCATGCCCTAGGGGGCTGTATCTCACACTTTGGAACCTATGGCTAGAAGTCAGCAAAGAAATTAGGACTGTATAATTAGATATGAAAATAATCAGGACAGAGAAAATTGATTTCATGGGAGCTGATGAGGTCACCAAGGCAAATGGTATAGAGGGAGAAGAGAAGCACTCCAGGACAGAATTTTGGGAAACACTCACTGTTAGCAGAAGTGATGCACATGAAAAGTCAGCAAAGAAGACATAAAAGGTGTGCCAGATAGGTAGGAGATAAACTAGGATAGAATATTATCACAGAAACCTAGAGAGAAGAGAATTATCAAGGAGAAGATAGTGACTGACAATGTCAAAGAATGTAGAGAGCTCATGCATGGATCGCCATGTCTTCATTGCATGAAGAGATACTTCAGGATGTTCTTATAACTTTAAAAGAGAGAGAGAGAGAGACAGAGAGACAGAGACAGAGAGAGACAGAGACAGAGAGAGAGAGAATTCAATGTTTTATAATCCTAAATACAGATTCCTCACTCCTTATACTTCATATCAACTGCTGATAAAATACTTTACCTCAATGTGGGGGGATGGGAGACAGAGAGAAAGAGACCACAGAATGAGAGTTTAAACAGAAAAATGTTGGGAAATTAGGACAAAAATAAAAAACTGAGCTGCATCTTAAGATATAGGATTTACCTCTACATATTCATCTGAAGTGAGTGTTTTAATTCATGTACTGCAAAGCTAAGAAAATAAAATGGTCTTAAAACATGAAAAGTTTCATATTTATTCCAAAGTATTTTCACTCAAGAGATTTAAAATGTACTTTACAGTTGCTGTGGATGAATATACTTAGCTGTCCCTTAAGCAGAATTTTATTAATGCTAGCAGTGGTCAATGAAATTAGATCTATTGCAAAATACTGCTATCAATTACAGAAAATACTTTTGGATCAAAGTGTTTTCTTGATAATGACTTTTAACAAGATGAAAATTCTCTCTGAATACTTTTTCAATGACTGAAAAAGTCTTGACTATACAGCAATTTGTACAAATAAAGCTTGTACCTGAATACATATTATTATATCATCTTGATTTCAATAAGAGAATTGTTAGTACTAAGAAACTGCTTCAAGCAAATAATTTTTGACATCTGGCACATCCCTTAAAATATTCATTAAGTAGAGAATATATTTGACATAATATTTTATAAAAAGAATTCACTAGTCCCATTATCTTTAATGACAGGTCATCTTCCACCATTAACCTTGTTTTTCAAGTTTACAATGCCATTTTTAAAGTCACTTTAGGTGAAAACTTGCCAATTACAAACCATATCAAGCCAGTAGTATGCATTTTTAAAAATCCATTTCTGTATGCTTACAAGATCATAGTAGTTGTATTTTGTTATATCATCTTTATCTCGCTAAATTTCTAAAAATATTTTTTCTTATTTGCAAAAATACAAACAAAAAACAATACAATTAAATATATGACATATAACATAGCTATCTCAAAATGAAGATAGGTAAATGTAGGATTTAGACAAGACATAATTACTGAATTAATCTATCATATCTAGCTACTGGAAAAAGGTTTCAGATTAGTATTCTTCTAAGTATTGTCTATATGTGCAGCAATACCAAGATGTAATCATCAAGTATGAGATGGAGGGTTATAAAGGAGAATGTCAATTGCTTTTCTCACTTTAATGTAAACACTTTACAATTCAAGTCCATTTAATAGGCTTTTACTAAATATCTACTATATTCTAGGTACTGTCCTAGTGTCTGGCAATCCAAATACATCCCCAAAGATTGGGACCCAAAATTTGCTGTTATCAGAGCTTCAATTTTACCAGAGCAAAAACCTACAGACAATCAATCAATAAAACAACAAGCATTTTTAAGTACCAACTATATACCAGGAAATGTGGTAGGCATAGAGGACAGGAATACAAGAATAAAACAATCCTTACTCTGATGGAACTAACATTCCATCAGGGAGTCATGATATAAATATGTAAACAATCCCTACTCTGATGGAACTAACATTCCATCAGGGAGTCATGATATAAATATGTAAACAGTAAACAAAACAAATACAAGTAATTAAATATTAGTTAGAGAGGAGAACACCATGACTTCATATAGAAGTTAGGGTTTGAGCTGTGTCTGAAAAAGAGAAAAAGATGTATTCTGTAAAGGAAAGATAAAAGGGGAGTACTTTCCTGGCATGGAGGACCATGGAGGACTTAGCACAAAGCTAAGCCAGAAGATAGAGGGCTATGTGTGAGGAACTTAGAGAAAGTGACAGAAGAAGAGCAATTATCTAATGAAGATGGAAAGATAGGCTAGAACCAGACAGAACTTCAAGATCCCCTTTGGCCTGGCATTTCTTCTCTGGCCATTGCTCTAAAGACTTTCAACTAGAAACTGGAACTGACTCACCCTACTCTGCATCTAGAATCTGACCCACACTGCTGCTGCTTGCTTTTGAATTTGTTCTCTCAATAAACCCCACATACCTTGTGATTGCTCCTTATCCTAAAATATAAACCCCTAGGCACAGGTATCCCTTTCAATCCATCCTGGATCTGTGCCCCAAAATTAGGAAGGGGGCAACAAAAATGCCAGTTCACACTTATTCTCCTCTCAAGGCCCTAGTATAGGTCAGAGATGTTCTGGTGCAGAGCCTCATTCGTGCCCTGGAGTACTCCCCATTGTATACTCCTAAGCAGCCCCTTTCTGTAGTAACTAGAGATCTCTCTGTTTCCCTATGCCAACATGATCTGAAAAAAATGACTTACTGTAATTTTTTCATAGATATTCCCCATCAAGACTGAGTCAAGTACTTACTCTACATTTGTTTGAAAGGGGGCAGCACACCACTGTACATCTTCCTGCTGCTCTGCTGCCTTGGTTCCACCTCACTAGCTAAGGTTCAAAGCTGTATACCAAGTATACAAGTATAAATTCCTCAATAATTGATTTTTCTATTTTATTGGGTTGTTTATGACATCTTTTTGACATCTGATTATTGACATTGACATCATATGGTATTATGATATATCATAATGTACAAAAGCATATGTAACAATGTACTTTGTTATTTTTAAAAAGCAATGATTTATACCAAGGTAGGGGCAAGGTAAGCCCTTCCGTGAGGAATAAGATTATACAAACTAAGGCCCCAACTCAGTATGACTTTTCTATTATCCTGAACTGTTTGGGAACAGGGATCCTGAGAACGTGACAGCTGCTCCTCTCCTGAGACCCTGGCCAGGTCCTTGAGAAGAGATATGAAAACTGCCCAACTCCTGGAACTAACCATTCCAAAGAAACATTGTTCTTGGGGAGGGGCCTTGGAGGGATTGGCCTCCGTCGCAGGCCTCACACCAGATATGATGCTTGGTAAAAACACCTGGCAGTATGCCTTCTTTGTTCTCAGCACTACTTAAACTGTAAGATTCAGAACCCAAATTGGAATCTCACCCATGGAGGAGATGTCTTGCCTGGGACCCTCCGTGCAGGACCCTGACGGCTATACCAGGATTCCCCAGCTTGTGTGGTCAGGTGTTGGTGCTTCCCCGCAACGTTGATGCTTTTTAAATATATATATATATCCATCCATTATTAATCACAGTTGCTCTTATTCTGCTATCTTTGAGCCTCTTACTCTGTTATCTCTGGTTTCTTGCTCACTTGCTTATGTATACATATATACCTATATTCTGAATAAATATTCTAAAGAAATTGCCTTGGGTCTTTCTTGGAGTGCTGAGCATTCCGTTTTGGACAACCAATTATTTCTAATTATTAACAAGTACAATTTTAAATGATTCTTTGCATTTTTATTTTACAACATTTAATTTTATAAAATTAACTGGATTTCTACATATAGAAAGGGAAACATACAGGGAAAGGTTTATGTCAAGAAAAGAGGAGAATCATCTAACTGTTGCCAGCTTTATAATCAGTAGCTACTAAAGATCAGAGGTACAACAGAAGTAGAAAGGCTGGAGTCTAAGACGACTATTCCACTGTAATATAATAGGAGATCTGTATTATCTTTATTGGAAAGGAAAAAAATGGAACAAACTATGAGGGTAAACAAATGTGGAAAGAATTGGAAGACACTTGAAGATTCAGGGCAAAAATTTTCTCAATTTTCTCAAAAAGCAATTTACCTCTGCAACTTTTGGTGGAACTCCATCCCCAAGTACTTCCCTAATGAAGCACTGTTGGCCCATGTAACATGAGAGTCCACAAGTCCTCTTGAAGGCATCTTTCAGTCGCTTCAGCTCTACATCTGTGACTGTAATTTAGAAAGAAAAGATAGATATAAAAACAGGAGGAGAAAAAGCACACTCAAAATTCTGAAACTTTTTCAACTCAGTTCCCAAGAAAACACATCTATGAACAATAAAAAAGAGAATTCCAGTACATATTTCCATTTTCTAGATAAGTAAAAGAAGTTAGGGCATAAATTTTAGTTGGAAAATCTTTTACATAAAGTCTAATATATAAAATATATAGAAACAAAATGTTCTGCGTCATTTGTTTAAAACTATTCATTTCATTAAAGTATTAATTTATTAAGACTACTAGAAAATAACAGTACAAATTTCAAGAGACCACAAAGAATATAGTATTATAATACAAATTATATAAATCAACAGATAATCTAAATATAATTTATACTTCACATTACACATTTTCTAGCGAAATTCAAGCTATTTCTCCTGAATTATTACAATAACTCTTACCTGTTTACCTGTCCCATCTCTTCCCATCTAGACAAACCCCTCCCACACACATATCACACTTCTTTTTTGATACACAGCACAAAAACATTTCACACATCTGGCCAAATAAACCTATATGCCCTCTTACCCTTTCCCACCTACTTGATTGCTAATGTATCCATACATTTTCAATGTACTCTTTCCTCCTCCCATCAACATCTAGCTCTTCAAATCCATTTCATCTTTCAAGTTCTAACTCAGGTGCTGCCTCTTTAATGAAGCCTTTCCTATGTCCTTTCCTCCTCTTCCTTTTCTTCCCCTCCTCCTCCTCTTCTACCACCACCACCCCAACCACCAGAACATAGTAGTCCTATCTTTAATTTAGCTAATCCTTTCAGCCTATAGTGACCTTTAAAGTGTTATGGGTGAAAAAGTAACTCTCTGAGTTACTTTTGAGTAACTCAATGAATGGCTTACTTGCCAAAAGTCACTCTGATTAAGGTAAAGACTTTTAAAGGACACTACTTAAGATGTTGGCCTCAGCAGGAATCAATAAGTTATTCTGTTTAAAGGAAACCAGGATAAGTATGAAAATCATCAACTGGGGGGAAAAAATCTCCATATCAAATATCCTTGATAACGATTTGATATTTGAGTTACACAGGGAACTAACAGAAATATATAAGGCCAAAATCCATTCCCTAGTAGAAATGTGGCAAAAGGATATGAACCAACAGTTTTCAAAAGAATTGTGAAGTATTAATCCTATGAAAGAATACTCCAAATAACAATAACAAAAATGCTCATCAAAACAATTCTGAGGTTAAATATGGGAAAAATCAATGTTGAAGGACATTTGAAAAGACAGACACACATATATTGTTAATAGAATGATCAAATGACCTAACTATTCTGAAAACGAAGAGGTGGAGATAAGGAATGCACGTTCCAAGATTGAGAGAACTGTGGAAAGCCTTGGAGTCAGAAAATGGAGGAAGAGAAAAGCCAGTTTGGTTGGGTGATAAAAGTACATGAAAGGAGGTACAATAATAAGTCCAGGTTGTATATATCTCTAGAACAAGAACAGGTATAGGTTTAAGGAATTCAAAGATGAAAAACCATAGCCCCTACCTCTAAATAACAAATATTTAAATACAAAGAATGTATGTATACAAATACGTGTGATAAAAAGTAGCAGGGAGTAAGGATAGAAAAGAATTCAAAATGTGGTTTACATAAATTCAAAGACAGTCTTATGTAAGGTGCAAAATTTAAAGAGCTCTAACAGCACCTGTAAGCCTTCAGTATCATAAAAAAAAAAAAACAAGAGTTGAGCACATATATAGGAAGAGTAATTAGTTAAAACAGGAAACTACTAAAGTGCAAGAGAGATGAACTACTTTCCCACATCACTGTTCTCCCAATAAAGCAAAGTCCCAGGAACCTTTCAGTAGCCTATCACCAGTGCCTTAGGGCTTAGGGCATCTGTCTCTTTAAAATGGGAGAGAAGGGAAGAAGAATACTTTGGAATACAATAACTGGTAATCATTTTCGATGCAAAAAACATTTATTTCTTAAGCTTCTACAACCTATATGGCACTATGTTAGACACTAAGGATACAAAGATGAAAATCAACACAATTTCTGCCCTCAAAGAGTATAATCTAACAGGAGGGATATACCACGTATAGATATAAATATATCAAGACAAAAGATGAGGATGGAGGAGTTGAGAGGAAGGTCACTTTTGGCTTCGAGGAGACTGGGGTAACTTCATGAAGAACCTTGAAGATAAAGATTTCAAAGGGCAGACGTATTAAGGGAACGAGTTTCCTGGCACTGGGGCAGAGATAAGGCACTAGTATTAAAGGAGACCAATAAAGGCTTCTTGCAGAAGATGGCATTTTAGATGAAACTTAAAGGAAGCCAGGGAAAACAGGATACAGAGACCAAGAGGAAGAGAATCCCAGGCATGGAGGAAAGTCAGTTAAAATGCATGGGAGTAAGGAGATGGAATGTCTTATGCAAGGAAAAGTAAGGAGATCAGACTCACTAGATAGAAGAGTATGGAGTAGTCAGGTGGAGGGCAATAAAGTGTAAGAAGATTAGAAAGGTAAGAGTGGCCCAGAATATTGAAGACTTTAAGAGTCAAACAGAGAATTTTTAATTTAATTTTGGATACAAGACAGAGCCACTGGAGTGGGCAGATTAGGGATATGACTTGATAAAATGAGCAGCTTAGGAAGATGTAATGGCAAGCAAAGAGGTAGATAATGCCTTGTTTCAGCTATTTAATTATTTAGCACCTAGTTTCAGTTCAACTTTCTTTTAAGCCTTGCCCATGATTATATCAAGTCTTTGTGAAGAAACAGAATTTGTGAATTCTACAACTTGTGAACTCCTACTGCTGATGCAATAGGAAGGGAAGGAGCTAATAACCATATATAAAGTGAAGCCCATGCTAGAAAGACCAGAACTGAGAAGAACTGAGTAGACCTGAGAAGAGAACTCTTGTTGTGACAGAGTTGAGAAAAAGAAAACTTGTGGTATCCCGGTACTCTATGTTTGTCTGTTCTGTGTTGATTTTTGTTTCTGATACTTTGTACAGAAGCTGTGGGACCTTACTGGAAGCCCAAGAAGAGGATTTTCTAGTTGTCTGTTCAAAGAAAGTCCTGGAGGACGGTTTCGGAGGTCCTGGGACTTTTCTGATGATTTGTGTTGACCTCTTGGACTTTGTTTGTGGATCTGTATTGATTTCTATGCTGATGACTTGTGCTACTTCTCAGACTTTGTGAGTGTCTGTTGATTTCACAGGCAGACAGTGAATTGATGATGGTGCCCACAATGTGCATGAATGTTACTGTGGCTCTGTTAAGCTTTGTCTTCCCATGAACAGGAACTATGAAGGACTTGAGGTAGACTGGACGCTGTGAACTTCAGTGTGGAACAGGAACTGCACGAGGAACTGGACAAGGAGCTGGGAGCTGCCTGCCTTTGAATCCAGGTGACAGTTGGATAGATTTGGGCAGGAGCTGGACCCATGGAAAAGGAACCATGAAATCTGAGAACCAGCCTTGGGTCAAGATGAAAAGACCTCTTCTTGAGTACTTAATGCTGAGAAGATTAAGATTTACTGTGACCTAGGGGCAGAGAATTTTGACATTTGTACTTTGTGTCCCTTAAGGAGGCTTGCTCCTTAAGGATGATTAAGTTAAGATCTTATTGAATGATATCTTTTGCTTAAAACTATGTGGCCACTTTGGTGATAAGTTGCAATGTTATAACATTGTGAATGCTGTACTTTGATTTCTGTCAATGTTTTGTCTTAGTTTATTACTGAATACAGAGTTCACTATACTCTGTAATCAGAACCTTGAAGTTGTTCACAGCAGCATTCCTCTGGAAAGCTGCTCAAACTTAGCTTTACAGAAGACCACTTTGACAGATGAGCAGAGGATGGACTAGATTGTAGAGAGACTTAAGAAAGACCAGACCTAAAGAAGACCATTGCAATAGTCTAGGACAAAGGTGAAGATGCCCTGCAAAAGGTTGGTGGCAGTATCACAGGAGAAAAAGAAGATGAATATAAGAGACATGACAAAGGCAGAATCAACAATACCTGACAACAGACTGAATATGCTGAGTGAGACTAAGGACTTGAAGATGACACCCAGGTTGTAAGCCTGGGTGCCTGGCAGGATGGTAATGTCTTGTGAAGTAAGGAAGACAGAAGGGTTTGGGAGGAAAAGATGAGTTCAGCTTTGGAAATGTTGACTTTATGATGTCTATTGGGGGGGGGGGGTGGCTAGGTGGCAGAGTGAATAGAGCACTGGCCCTGGAGTCAGAAGGACCTGAGTTCAAATTCGGCTTCAGACACTTGACATTTACTAGCCGTGTGACCTTGGGCAAGTCACTTACCCCCAACTGCCCTGCCCTACCCCCTCCAAAAAAAAAAAAAGGAAAAAAATTGTCTATGGGGCAGATTCTAACTACTGAAGAACTCACTATATGACAAAAAAAAAACTTTTGAGAAAATTGTTAAGTAGGATGGCAGAAACTTAAGGCCAACATCTCACACAACAAACCAAGATAAGTTCCAAATGGGTACGTGACTTAGATATTAAAGGGTGATATCATAACTAAATTAAAGTACCCAGGAAGAAATTACCTGTCAGAACTACAAAAAGGAGAACAGTTATCTCCAAACAAGAGATAGAGAGGTTCACAAGAGGTAAAATAAACAATTTTGAGTAAATAAAATTGAAAAGGTTTTGCAAAACAAAACTAGAGCAGTGTAATGCCAAGCAAAGGCAACTTCCCAAGGTTCAAAATATCAGCATAGGTACTCTCCATTTTATTCAGTGACAAATTAAGAACAGAGAGAATCAACATATAGCATAATTCAAAATACAAGCATTTACCAAGTGTGATTCAATAATCTCCAAGTACTATCCCACCCCTGGACATTACATTCATTTAATCAATCACAAAGTTCTTCTTCTAAATACTACTCCACCCCTAGGCTGTACATTAATTTAGTCCATCACAAAGCCCCTCTTCTCAAATGGAGATTAGTTTCCAATCATAAGTAAAGTACATTCATTTGTTTAATCACAGAGCACAAAAAAGTCAAAAGTTCCCCACCCTTGGATTACAATTGAATCTACCCCAGAGTTACAACAAGCTTAAGCACAGCATTTAATACCCAAAGAGAGGTGTTTTCTTCATCTTGACACCAGGCAAGGTCTCAGCAATCTTTGTTCCTGGGGAGACAAAGCTTAGCAAGGCCACAAGATACATTGCCAGTGTCTTCATTAATTCATTCTCTGTCTGCAGAACAGTCCTAGGACCCCTGAAAACATTAGCAAAACCCTCTTCCAGGATTTCTGTAAACATACAACAAGAAAATCCTTCTTCAGGGCTTCTGAACCAACAGCAAGGTTCCAACACTTCTGCAGCAACAGCACTGTCCTTCACCAGTGGACAGTATTCACTCTCTGCCTGCAGAACAGTCTTAGGAGCTCTGAACCAACAGCAAGTTTCCAAAACTTCTGCAACAACAGGACTGTCCTTCACCAGTGGACAAATCTGGCAAAACAACATCAAAACAGAGAGACAAAGTACCAGCATAACAGCCATGTCTCCTTAGTCCTTGGAAGCTCTGGGAGGCAGCTCTCTAAAGTCCTGAGCAATTCAAAGTGGCCCTCAGCAATCCTCTCAGTTTCTCTCTGCCTCCAAGATGCTGCTTCCAAAAAGTTCTTCTGCCTCTCTCTTTTCTTGTGTCTCTAAATTTACATCACCAGCTCCTCCCAGTTCAGCCCTCTCTTTTCATGTCAACAAGTCCATCCCACAAGTGGGATTCACAAGCTCTGGGTTTTAACACAATCAAACCAAAAACCAAGCCAATACAGGGGGATCTTTAAATTCAATTACTATTACAAGCAGCTAACATGGAAAATCTTTACAGCAAGTTTCTCTAATAACGGTCTCAATTCTAAGATGTGTGCGTGTGTGTCTGTGTGTGTAATGGAGTCAAGTTTATTAAGAATAAGAGTCATTCTCCAAATGATAAATGGTCAAAGGACATGAATAGGCAATTTTCAGAAGAAGAAATCCAAGCTATCAATAGTCATATTTTTAAAAAGCTACAAATCAGTAATATTTATAGAAATTAACATTTAAAAGAAATCAATCAATGAACATTTATTAAGTGCCTACTATGTGCCAGATACTGTGCCTTACATACAACAGATGGGCAAAGCTGACAAAAACAAAACTGACAAATGTTGGAGAGACTGTGGGAAAACAGGTACTTTAATGCAGTGTTGGTAGAGCTATGAACTGATAGTCATTATGGAAAACAATTTGGAACTCTGCCCAAAAAGCCATTAAACTTGAGCATACCCTTTTTCTCAGCAACACCACTACCTGGTTGTCGTGGTGGTGGTTGTTGTTCAGTTGTTTCATTCATGTCTGACTATTCAAAACTCCATTTGGGGTTTCCTTGGCAAAGATGGTTTGACATTAACTTCTCCAGATCATTTGACAGATGAGTAACTGAGGCAAACAGGATTTAAGTGTCTTGCCCACAGTTACTCAGTGAGTGTCTGAGGCCAGATTTGAATTCAGGAAGGTAAGTTTTTCTGACTCCAGGTCCAGCACTCTGCCTACCATACCACCTCACCGCCCACTACTAGGTTCATACCCCTAAGAGATCAAAGAAAGAAAAAAAGACACATATGTACAAAAATGTTATAGTAGCTCTTTCTGTGATGCCAAAAATTGGAAACTGACAGGATGTCTATCAACAACTGGAGAATGGCTCAACAAGTTATGCTATAGTAATGTGATGGAATACTATTGTGCAATAAGAAATGATGAGCAGGCAGATTTCAGAAGAACCTAAAAGACTTATATGAACCAATGCAAAATGAAATGAGTAGAACCAGGAAAACATTGTACCCAGTAACAGCAATACTGTGTGATGATCAACTGAGAAGGACTTAGCTTGTCTCAGCAACACAATGGTCCAAGACAATTCCAAAAGATGCATGATGGAAAATGGTATCCACATCCAGATAAAGAACTGATGGACTCTGAATGCAGACAGAAGCATACTTTTTAGCTGTTTTTTTTTTCAGTGAAACATAAGACTAGGTTCTCAGCAGAGAGACAGAGGAATGGGAAGACATAAGAGATTTAAGGATGGATAAAGAGGGCTGGAAAAGTCACTGTGTTAAGTGGGAAAGTGAACTGTTTAGGAAGGTTTAAAAGGATTGCTTTGCCAGAGTGAAGGTCTTGTTGAAATTATGTAACATAAATTTATAATGGACAATCAACATGGCATCATTACTTTCTCCATTTGCAATTCAACTGCACAAGAATAGGGGTAAGGCGAGCAAATTAGGTAAACAGTAGGCAAACAGTGAACAAATGAAGCCCTCTGAAGGGCAAGATTGGCATTAGGGCAAAGACACAAGGGATTTGAGAAGAAGAGAGTTAGTTCAGAAGTGAATTTGTTCACCAATAGATCAAGATGGAGAACTTTAGAGAGTGTAACCAGTGTAGAGGTGATGGCCTAGGAAAGAACTGAGGGGTCATGAAATTAGAGATAGCAATGATGACAAAAGACAAGGTTTGGTATTATGAGGTAGTGCTAGAGTTGGAAAGATAACAGACTGTGGGGAATTTCAGAGTTCAAATAGTGAGTGCCACTAACTACTCTTTGTGCATCCTTTGCTAAATCATTTAACTTCACAGGAGAGTGAGATGGATTAAGTGATGTCTAAGGTACCTTGTAGCTCTGATTGTGTGGATGGCTAGAGCTAAAAGAGAACAGTAAAATGGCAGCCAAAACAGAATACAAATAAGGAAGGCATACATGTGCAACAGTATCAAATGTAACAGAAACATGAATAATGAGGTCTGAGAAAGACCACTGGATGACATAAATGAGGTAGTTTTAAATACAAAGAAGCAGTTTCAATTGTGTAATAGAGACAGATGCCAGATCACAGGGAGATGAAGAATGTGTAGGTACAAATAGGATCAATGTAGACTGGGAAGAATTACAGATTTATAACTAACCAGAGAAGGCCTTGGGGCAGCTGGGGGGCACAATGGATAGAGTGCTGCACCTGGAGCCAGGAAGACTCATCTTTAAATCTGACCTCAGACATTTATTAGCTGTGTGACTTTAGTCAATTAATCCTGTTTGCCTCAGTTTCCTCATCTGTCAAATGAGCTGGAGAAGGAAATGGCAAACCACTACAGTATCTTTGCCAAGAAAACCCCAAATGGGTTCACAAAGAATAAGACAAAACTGAAAGGACTTAACAATAGAAAGGGCCTCAGAAGTCATCTAATCCAATAAATTAATTTCTCACATGAAGAAATTGAGACTCAGAAGGTTACCTGCCTCACCCAAGGTTACAAAAACAAAACTAGTAATCAAAACCAGGCCTTCTGATTCTGTGTGGAGAATTTTTTCTACTACATCATGTCATACAAATGCACAAAGGTGACAGGTACACTGCTAATTTGGGTAAAAAAAGGAGTCCAGTTTGAACATAGGACGCACAGAAGAAACTCACTGTAAAACAAAGGAGGCTGGAATGCAAAACATAATGAATATCTTTTAAAAGGTCTCTAATAACTCCTACATGCTGAAAAAAAATTAATTTGCAATAGCTTTTATATTAATTGCAATTTTGATGAGCAGGAAAATGAAATATGAAAAGAAGTTTATTTTGCAGACATAATTAAGATATTAACTAAAACTGAACATTTTGAGAACTTTTTCTTGGGTTTTAAGTGAGAATGATTAAGTCATGAAAATTCTAAATCCTACAAGAATAAGTAATTTTCCTGCAATTACAAAGAATATTGACTCCCAAAAATGTGGATTCTAATATTCTGAGATACAACATAATAAGATTAAAAACTTCAGTTAACACTGTTCTAGTACACAGAGACATTTCACCACTGACAAAATTCAATAACAAAGAATTTCACAAAAGAAATGAGCACAAAAACAGAGACACAGAATTAATAACAGTAAATTCCTAAAGGGAGAACACGTATACACAATATAATAATTATTTTGCACTTGGAAAATAAAAAAAACGGGGTGGCTAGGTGGCACAGTGAGTAAAGCGCCAGCCCCAGAGTCAGGAGGACGCGAGTTTGGTTCCGGCCTCAGAAACTTAACACCCACACAAAAACACTAGGCATGTAACCTTGGGCAAGTTACTTAACCCCAGTTGCCCTCCGAAAGGCAAATATATACATATAACAAAAACAATATTTTTTAAAAGGTGCCATCCTAAGCAGTTCAATAAACTCAAAATGAGGTAGTCTCATAATTCCTTGAGACAGAAGGAGTTAAAAACAGCGGGTTTTATAACCAATAAAGCAAGGTGTCACTTGCCTCTATTTCCTACAAGGTAGATGTGGGATACGAGGACAAAAATGAAATATTCTCTTCCTTTAGGGAGCTTTTATTCTCATGGTTAAGATAACATGTACATAAACAGATATACTGAGTTGATGGAAAGTAATCACAGAGGGACCAGGAAAGGCCTCTTGTAAAAGATGGCATTTGTGTTGAGTCTTAAAGAAAACTAGGGACTCTTAAAAGGCAGAAGGTGTTATAGTAATGAGATTTGGAGATCTTCCATGCCCCTTGAACTTGCTGACATAGCAGGAAGGGATCGGGCAGGAAAGAGACAGAGTGGAGTAGGAGCCAGCCTGGAGCCAGCACTGTTACTAGAAGTGGTGGCACAAACTCCTTTTTTTTTTTTTGAGCCAGCCAGAATTTCTGCTAAGGATTCCTGCTGAGGACTGCCAGGGGGCAGGAACTGCTGGGAGTGAGCTGGTTGAAGGCTCAGTGAGTGAGGAGAGGAAGTTCTTTGCCTGAGGTAGCCTGTTCTGTTTTGAAGGCTTGAGAACATGGGTGTTTACTGCATTAACTGCATGTAGCATTAACTACATATATTAACTGCATTAACACAGTAGCATCCGGGGCTACTGTGATGGCTTTGACTTTCTGGTTTGGGGATTCAGTTTTCTGGTATTTGAATAAATGTTCTAGCTATGCTCCCATGTAGAGAGCCTGTTATATTTTGTGATTAATACCCAGATCAGCATATTTATAGTTACCGTAGGCATTGTGAATACTGCATTGTTGATACAGAGGGGAAGAGGTAAAGCATTCCAAGTATGTGACACAGCCAATACAAAGACAATGGAGAGGGGAGACAGAACATTCTGTGTGATCTGCAAATAAAGTTAATAAGTCTGGACCACTGAACATACACACAAAAGTAATGTATAAGGAGACTGGTAAAGTAGTAACTTACCAAGTTGTGAAGAACTTTAAATGACGAAGATCTTTATAACTGATCTAGCCATTGAAGTTGATTCAAGTCAAATCAACAAGCATCTATCAAGTCCCACTATCTTTGTCTCCTTGCATGGGAAGTGCTTAGGCTGGGGAAACTGTCTGTGAATAAAGTAATATCCCCTCCCAAAATCTTTTCATTTTAGGCACAAAAGGTCTCACAGAAAAAAAAAAAAAACAGGCATAGACAGACTGTAATCTATATTAAAGATCTCATTATTTTATCTTTTCGTCAAAATCTACCACTCTTCTGAACTTCTATTAGAGTTGAAGAACCATTATCCTTTCCAGTTATCCAGGTTCATAACTTCAGTGTCATCCTTGATAATTCAATCTCATTTATCCCAGCTCTCCAATCCGTTGCCAAAACTTGTCATTTCTATCACCACAATATCTCATACCTGTTTACTTCCCTCTACTTACAAAGCCACCACTTTAGTTCAGGCCTTAATCATCTCTTGTCACTACTAATGCGATAGTCTTCTAAATGGTCTTCCTGCCTCCTCTCTGTACTCTAATATATACAACCTACACATCTATAGCATACTTTTCCTAAAGCACAGGTTGTTATTATGTCATTTCCTTACTCAATAAACTCCAGGGACTCCCTAATGACCACAATATTTCATCTTGAGCTATCCTTTTAAAATTTCAACTTCTGATACGAGTTTTATAATGTACAAAATTATTTCCCAAAATATACCTAAAGGACACTTATTGTGACATAAATAGTACATGTATATAACTTATAAGTAAATAAATATATGTGTACATATGTACAGTGGATATATACAGATAGATCAAAGTGTATGCTCAAAAAATATTCCCCCACCATACCTAAAAGACATATATTATAACATATAAATAGTACAATATCTAAGTTATAAGTATGTATATATTTGTATATAGATATGCATGTGCATGTATATAAAAGTATACATGTTATATATATACATGTATATAGATACATATATATCTCAATGCACGTGATCAAAAATTTTCTACTGTTAGGACAGCTACATGGCACAGTGAGTAGAGCACCGGCCCTGGCGTCAGGAGGACCTGAGTTCAAATCCAGCCTCAGAAGCTAACACACTAGTCATGTGACATTGGGCAAGTCACAACCCCACCTGCCCTCCAAAACACACCCCCCCCCCAAAAAAATTCCTGTTAATGTACTACCAAACAAGTTCAGAGAATACTCTTCTAGAAGACATTAAATGGCCACAAATTTGACTGGTAAAAGCCTAAACAACAAAAACAATAACTCCTAAAAATGAAGCACAAGATAAATACAAGGTAGTTAATGATGGGGAGGATAGTAAAAGGGAAGGAAGGGGATTAAAGAACAAGTGAACAAACTTCACATTCTCTAATCAAAACAAAGACTTGAAGGAACCAAGGGTCATCTCCACAACAAGCAAAAGACAGGGAGATTGCAAGAAGTAGAAAACCTTAAACTGTACAATATGAGAAAATGGAAAACCAGAGAAAAATAAAAACTTGACAAAGGTGATTTCATTTGCAAAAGCCCAAAAGTGAAGACTTGTGAAAAATAAAAGCTTCATAGGAACAACACCACTCAAAACTAGTCCAGAAACTAGTCTCAAAATACCCTAGGGCAGTTGGATTGAGCCTTTACCAAAGAGTTAGGAGTGATCTTAGCAGCAAGTACAAGAAAAATGTAGATATTAACAGTGAGCTAGACAAATAATAATTAACAAATTACTCTGTACAAGAACTACTACTGGGGCGGACAGGTAGTTCAGAGTAAGAGCACCGGCCCCAGTGTCAGGATGACCTGGAGATCGAATCCGGGCTCAGATACTTAGCACCACACCCAGAATTAACTGGCTGTGTAATCTTGGGCAAGTTACTTAACCCCAATTGCTTAAAAAAAAAAAAAACTACTACTTTTAGCAAAGGAGAAAATAACTCATCTGAGTCTTGAGAGAAGGCAATAGGTAGAGGTGAGGTCAGAAAGCATTCAAGGCACAGGGAACAAGCCCACAATCCTACACCAAGTCAGGAAATAGAGTGACTTTTGGGTTTTTTTTTTTTTTTGCTTTTTGCAGGGGGGAAGGCAGGGCAATTGGGGTTAAGTGATTTGCCCAAGGTCACACAGCTAGTAAGTATTAAGGGTCTGAGGCCAAATTTGAACTCAGGGCCTCCTGACTCCAGAGCTGGTGCTCTATTCACTGTGCTCCCTAGGCGCCCCAATAGAGTGATTTTTTAAGGAATATGAAGGCCAGTGTTACTAGATTGTGGAGTTCCTAGAGGGTAATAAAATATAAGAACACTGGAAAGTTAGAAAGAGTCCAGGTTGTAAAAGGTTTTAAAATGAAAATTTTATTCTCTTTATTGTAGAAAAACAGAGGATTTTATATAAACATTTATACCAAAATAACTTTATATTGCTCCTAGAAGTAATAGGGAACCACTGGAGTTTATTAAACAGGTGGGTGACATGGTCAGGCCTGAGCTTTAGGAAGATCACTTTGGCAACTGAATAAAGGACAGTCTGGGGGAAGACTTGAGACAGGGGGACCAACTAGCAGGTTACTGCAACAATGCAAGAGATGAGTGCTGTGGGCCTGAGCCAGCGTGATGGCTTTGTGAATGGAGAAGTATAAGAAAAACATTATGAAAGAAACAACACAACTCAGCAAAAAATGGATATTTGGGATAACTCAGTGAAGAATTGAGAATGACACTGAAGTTGCAAACTTAGCCAACTAGGAGGACAGCAGTGCTCTCACAAATGGAAAAGTTGGGAAGAAGGGAGGGTTTGGGATAAATATAATGAATTCTGAATTGGAACTGCTGAGTTTTAGAAGTGTATGGGACTTCCAGATCTAGATGTTCAATAAGCAGTTAGTGACTGAGCTAAGAGATGAGGGCTGGATATGTTCATTTCAGAGTTGTCTACATAGATATAACTGAACCCTCAGAAGCTGATGAGATCACCAAAAAAGACGATACAGAGACAGAAAAGGGTCTAGGGATACCCATGAATATGGGGAGGGATACAGATCATAAATTATAGTAAAAGAGACTGAGAATGAGCTGTCAGAAAAGGAGGAGAAGTAAGAGAGGTCACAAAATTCCAAGGAAGAAGAAATGCCAGAGAAAATAAGATGGTTAATCATGTGACCACATATGAACAGGCAGTCTTCAGAGGAAGAAATTAAAGCTATCTATAGTCATATGAGAAAATACTCTAAATCACTACTGATTAAAGAAATGCAAATTAAAACTATTCTGAAGTCCCATATCACATCTATCAGATTGGTTAACATGACAAAAGAGGAAAATAATTACTATAGGAGAAGATCTGGGAAAATTGGAACACTAATGCATTGTTGGTGGAGTCATGAACTGATCCAATCATTCTGGAGAGCAATTTGGAACTATGCCCAAAGGACTATAAAACTGTGCATAACCTTTGATTCAGCAATACCACTATTAGGTCTATATCCCAAAGAGATCATTAAAAAGGGGAAAGTTCATTTATAAGTCAGTTGTTTGAAAATAAGAATCCAAAAGGCAGCATTGTGCAATAATGAATCAAAAGAGCCTTGGTTCAGGGTGGCTAGGTGGCGCAGTGAGTAAAGCGCTGGCCCCAGGGTCAGGAGGACTGGAGTTCGGTTCCAGCCTCAGACACTTAACACCCACACAAAAAAACTAGCCGTGTAACCTTGGGCAAGTTACTTAACTCCAATTGACCTCCAAAAGGCAAAATAAATAAATGAATGAATGAATGAATGAATGAATAGATAAATAAATGAATGAATGATTTTTTTAAAAAGAGCCTCGGTTCAGCTACCAGGCACAGTTTACACCTCAGCCCTGTCATTTGTGGTCTGTGTGACTTAGGCAATTAATTTAACTAATGTGGGTCTCAGTTTCCTTTATACAAAAAAAAAAGAAGGATTTGAATTAAATAGCTCCTAAGGATAACTCTAGCTCTAAATGGGTGTTCCTTTATATATGTTCACATAGGGAAAGAGAATGTGACCATGCTAGTACAGGCCATAAAACCATGATCAAAGTATTTACAATTTTTTCCAACTTGGAAGAGACACCTAAGAGGTCATCCAATCCAATTCACACCTGAATATGAGTATCCTTTACAACATCCAAAAATAAGTTGCTATCTATCTTTGTTCTCTACTGAAGAAAAAACAATATCCGCCTAAGGCAGTTCACTCCATTTTGGAATGGCTGTTTCTTAGGAAGTTTCTCCTTGTTTTCCTTATATCAGGTCTAAATTTGTCACTCAGAAACTTCTCTTCATTGCTTTTAATTTAATCCTTCTTCCACATTCCAGTCATTCAGATCCTAGAAAGACAGCTATCATTTCACTCCACCCCCACCCAAGCCTAATCTAGTTCAAGTTCAACTTCCTTCAACCTACTTCCATATGGCAAGACATTCAGGGCTCTTCACCAACCTAATTACTAAGCCTATGGACACCCTCCAATCTACCTATGTTCTTACAGCACTTAGCAGAATGTAGGCATGTCAATGCTCAAGTGATTACTTTCCTAAAATAAGGTCCCCAGAGGTAAAGAGAGTATCCAGGCAGGGTCTGACCAGACCAGATCACAGCAAAACTAATATCTTCCTAGTCGCAGACACTAGGCTTCTTTCCTTTTTTGTTGCTCTTGTTCAGCTGTTTCAGTTTAGTTGCCCCATTTTGGATGTTTTCTTGGCAGAGATACTGAAGTGGTTTGCCATTTCCTTCTCCAGTTCATTTTACAGATGAGGAAACCAAGGCTAAATGACTTGCCCAAGGTTACACAGCTGAGGTTAAATTTGAACTGAAGGAGAGATGCTCCCAGACTTCAGGCCCAGCACTTTGTCCACTGCGCCACCTAGCGGTCTCCTTTCGTAATTCAGCCTACTAGTTTTCTGGATGCCACTCACACTCATCTTGCTTTCCACTGAAATCTCTTATCTTGTTCAATCTCCTCTGGCCCAATTTTGCAACTAAACAAATAAATATACAAAATATGGAGTAAATCTTATCCCATACTCTTAGACTTTAACAAAATGAAACCAAAAAAGCCAATAAACAATTCACCTCAAGTATTCATTAAACAGAAGCATGAAAGAGTACAGTGGTCTCCAAACTGAGACTCCCAGACTTCCAACACCATGGCATGACGTAAACCAACCGGAGGGCAAAAAGATAGGTCATTTTCCACCCTCCCCATCACAGCTAATCAGAGGATTCAGCTCGAAGAAAGTCATACCTACACTTCACATGAGACAGCTAAGTCTCCCACTAAACCTGAAGTCAGGAAGACTGGAGTTCAAATCCTGTCTCAGACAGTTCTTAGATAAGTCACTTGACTTCTGTTTGCTTCAGGTTCCTCACTTACAAAATGAGAATAATACAACTACCTCCCAGAATTGTTAATAAGGATAAAATATTTCTAAAGCACTTGGAAAACCTTAAAAAGTTATATAAATACTAGCCATCACAAATTGCCATATACTACATCTTCTACCACTATGCACTCTCAATCTTCCCATTTTCTACACACAGCACCTGCTCCTGAGGGAGGTTATACCTAATCATTACTGAGATACCCACAAAAGCAATGATGTAGATGTCACTGGGGGGGAAATCACTGTCTCCTAACAAAGGAAGTCCCTCTTCCTTAGATTTGGGTCCCCATCAGTAAGAGCTCACCCTCAGCTTCCTTTTATGTTTCTGAAGGGACTGCATATGCAGGCATGGATAGGTCACAGTTATATCAGTACATTCTCTTTCTCCCAAAATTGACTTTTCTCTAAACATTCCTAAAAAGTCTGTTCACAACCTCCTTGTCATATACTATTCCTTACTCTCGTTCAACCTACATATCCAATCAGTTGTCAGATTTTGTCATCTCTACTTCTACAACATCTCCTGAATATGTCCTCCTTTCTAATGAAAGAGCCACCAAACTAGATCAGGTCCTCAACATCTGTCTCCTGGACTACTACCACAATCTCTTTTATTGATCTCATTTCCTCTACTCTCCCCATTGCAAACAAACCAAGTGATTTTCCTAAAAGTTCTGATCACATCATTCTCCCCAATTCATGAAACTCTTAGGGATTTCTCTGCTGATTCTAGGATCAAATACAAACCTCTCTGTCATTTAAAGCCTGACATATTTGATTTCAACTTATCTTTCCAGTCTTATATATTTCTTCCTTTTCTACAGAACAGAGCCCAACAAAATTAACATTTTGTTGTTCACACTTTTATAAATAACTAAAATTTCCAAATACAAATAGGAAATTAATGTATGATACCATACATTAAACAAAACTAAGTAAAGGAGTGGATTTATATTGAAAATTGCTACTCAGCTGAAATAAAAAATAATTCAATTTTGTTTGTCTGCTGATAATGTAGAGAAAAGGACTCCTGCTGAAAAGCTGTTTTATTTACTATTTATGGACTATTATTTGATTGCTATATTGAATATTCCATAAAAACTTTTTTGAAAAAGCAATTCACCCACTTGGCTAGCTACATTGATAAAATTAACTGAATAATTAATCACCAGCTATTATTTCTAAGTCCAGGGCTTCAACAGGGACTTCTGAAAAATAATAAAGCATTCATTCACATTGCTCTCACTAAAAATACTGTTCATAATATTTTAGTGGGAGCAAAAACACTTTATACCAGGAATATTTTTTTTAGAAATTAAATTATTTAACCATTATCTCATCCTTTTTAATGTATATTTTGGGTATGTTTTGTAATAAACGTAATATATCAAGACAACAGCATGTCATAATTTATAAATATATAAATTTACATATGTTGGTAGGGGAGTCTCTTTTTATACATGGAATATACATATGTATACACATATGTATCTGTGTGGATTTGTTGATAGTAACATGTGATCAAAAAAGTTTGGAGAGAATTGGCATGGTAAATAAAGAGCTGGCCTCAAAGTCAAGTAGACCTGCATTCAATCCATGCCTCTAATACACATACTTTTTATGTGAAACTGAGTCATTTAACCCTCTCAGTACTACAGACTAAGTCTAAGGCTGTAAGTTACCCAAAAGAAAAATTATCTATATTGATATAGGGAGATTCTAATTCCAATGAATCACAGATCCAAACAAAAAAAAAGTTCCTATAAAAACACAAAATGGGCCATCTAGGTGGCACAGTGAATAGAGCACCGGCCCTGGAGTCAGGAGAACCTGAGTTCAAATCCGGCCTCTGACACTTAACACTTACTAGCTGTGTAACCTTGGACAAGTCATTTAACCACAACTGCCCTGCCTTCCCCCTCCAAAACTCAAAAAAACAAAACAAAACAAAAATGATATCCATCTTTGTTTGAAACAAATGACTTGGACATAAAGGGTTAGCACCATAAACAAATTAGGAACAAGAAATAAACTAACTGATAGATGGATAGAAGAGTTCTTGAATAAATAAGGGAGGGGTGGGATCACAGAAGTTAAAATGGAAAATTTTGACTGAATAAAATTGAAAGTGTTTCAACAAACAAAACCAATGCAGCTAAAATGAGAAGAAGAGCAAATAATGGGGGAGGAGGGGCAAGAACTTTGCAGTAAGTTTCTCTGATAAAGGTCTTATTTCTAAGCTATATAAGGAAATGATTAAGATTTGTAAGAATAAGCACCAAGCCCTAAATGATAAATGGTTAGAAGATATGAAGAAGCAATTCTGTAAGGAAGAAATATGTTATCAATGGCCATATGGAAAAAACTCTCCAAATCATTAATGTGAAACAGTGAAAATTAAAGCAACTCTGAGGTTTCAATTCATACGCATCAGAATGGAAAAACTGACAAAAAAAAGAAAAATAACAAATGTTTAAAGTGCTATGCACTGGTCTGCCTAGTCTGGAAAGCAATTTGGGTTTTTATTGAGAAGAAAAATAAAAACCATCACAAATATGTATAGACATGCAAAACAAATTTCGCCATTAACCACATCCTACCCCCACCAAAAAAAAAAAGGGAAGAAAAATAGAAGAAAATATGCTTGAATCTATACTCTGAGTCCATCAGTTCTCTTTCTGGAAATAGATAACATGTTTCATCATGTCTCCTTTAGAATTGGTTGGTCATTGTGATCATGAAGTAGTTATTGAAGTCTTTCAAAGTTTATTACCTTTACGATATTGCTGTTAACTGTATAAATTATTCCCCTGGTTATTCTTTTTTTTTTTTTGTGGGGGGAGGATAATTGGGATTAAGTGACTTGCCCAAGGCTACATGGCTAGGTGTGTGTGTGTGTGTGTGTGTTAAGTGTCTGAGGCTGGATTTGAACTCGGGTCCTCCTGACTCCAGGGCCAGTGCTCTATTCACTGAGTCACCTAGCCGCCCCTCTCCTGGTTATTCTTACTTCATCTTGGAACTATGACCTAAAAGTTAATGAAGTGGGCATACCCTTTAACCCAACAATATGAATACTAGGCCTAAATCCCAAAGAAAAGAAAGAGGAAAAAGACCTATATATACAAAAATATTTGTAACACCACTTTTTGTGGTTTTGAAGAACTGCAACCTAAGGGAGTATAGGTCAACTGGGGGTTGGCTAACAAATTATAGCATATAACTGTCATAGATTATTCCTGTGCTTTAAGAATTAATAAAAAAGGACTTTCAAAGAAACTTGAGAAACCTGTATAAACTGATACAGAGTAAAGTGAGCAGAACCAACAACAGCATTTACAATAACATTATAAGGATAAAAAACATTGAAGATTTAAGAAATCTGGAGGAAGAGGCACAGATGGGTTATCTATCTAATAATCTCAAGGCACACAATATAATAATAAGTCCAAGTAACTATACAGGTATCCGAGTTAAAGTTAATATTTTTCCAGATTGATTAGGGCTTCATTCTGTATTTAATCAAGAGGGAAAGAGAGAGAAAACCCATTATTACCCCACGTGTTAAAAGTAAAATCTTCACAAAAACTAGCCTGTGACCTTGGGCAAGTCACTTAACCCCAACTGCCCTACTTAAAAAAAAAAGTAAAGTCTTAAATGTACTCAATTTGGAGAGTCTACAACACACAAGGTAGATGTAACTCTCACTCTTAGAAAAAAGATCATGTTTTACTTCTTCACAGAGTCACAGTGTTTAAAGCCTGACCCAAAGGATAGCAATGTAAATGAACTAAGCAGATTACTCCAAAGGACAGAGTTCAGTCAGTCCTCACCACCTATCAGATTCATGGGCTCCAGATAATCTAGATACCTCAAATTGAATGTTTAAAACCAGTTATCTTTTCTTATAATTTATGTCATTTCTGAATTGAAGCATGAACAATCAGCAAGAAGAATCTGCTGTAACTGTTAAACTATAATAATGAAACCCACAGATAATGGTAACCAATCATATGACACTTATTTCCACTTTCCTCTAATGAAAAACCTACAAAAGCCCCAATTTTTATTTTTTAACAATTTCAGAAGAGTGAAAGGTAGCTAACCTATTTATACAGAGCTAAGAAATTTAATTAAGTACGTTTCCTTGAGTAAATCATCCTGAAACCACTAGTCTTGGACTTTAAAAATATATTTTCCTCTCAAATCCATCTTTTATTTTGTTGCCAATATGGTTTACATAGTCATCATTTTCAGTTTTTGAAGCAAATGTTCTTAACTTTTTTGTGTTATGGATGCCTTCAGCAACTGGGTGAAGCTCATGGGTCCTTTCTAAGAATAATGTTTGTTTCCTCTATTCCTAACTAAAGGAAAGGCGAAATTTCAGTTAAAGATAAGTGAAAATAAGCAAGTATTTCTTTTCTAAATTCATGGATACCCTAAAATCGATGCATGGCAAGAGACATCAAGAACTCCTATTCTAGAGAGATTCCCAATTTATACTTGGCCCTTAGACAAAAATGTCTCTCCCAGACATTATTTTTAAAGTGGCCTTTTGGGGGCAGAGTCAAGACAGTGGAGTAAAAACAGGAACTTTTCTGAGCTCTACTCCAACCACTTCCAATAGCTGTAAAATATGTCTCTAAACAAATTTTAGAGCTACAGAACCCACAAAGTGACAAAATGAAACAAATCTCCCGCTGAAGGCACCCTGGGAGGCTGACAGGAAGGGTCTATCACACGCAGCTAGGAGCCAAGTGCAGTCCCGAATGAGCCACACTTAGTTCTAGCCCCAGGGAGGCCCCAACGAGTCATTGCAGACTTCAGGAGAGTGAATCACCAACAGCTGTGGTGGTTTCCAGACTTCTCAACCCATAAACGCCAAAGAGAAAGTGAAAGGTCAGTGGGGAACTCTGTTGGAACTGGGTGACAGAAGAGCGCTGTCTAGCCCCTGCCCTTGGGATGAGAGGTAGAGGAGGTCTGGCGGCTGCAGCTGCTGCCACGTGCCTCCAAAGCTCCTGGCCTGCAGATCATAGGGGAACCAAGCGAACATTCAAAGGGTAATTGCTCTTGCTTTGACCTGCTTGGATCTGGATCATGGTCTTGAGTTGTAGTCCTGGGGTGTGTGGCCAGTGTGCCAGAACTTGGGGTATCTGTAGAAAGGGGACCCTCCTCATAGCTCTGACAACATCTGCTAAAATCCCAGTGATTTGGGACAAAGCTCTCTCCATTATGGAGGCAGAGTTCTATTGTGGCAAAGAGCTCAAAAGTCAAGTAATTGGCTGTCAAGATGAGTAAGCAGAGGAAGGGCAGTCAGACCATGAATCCTTTCTTGGGGACAAAAAGGATCAAAACATGAAACCAAAAGAAGTCAATGAAGTCAAAACTCCTGCATCAAAAGCTTCCAAGAAAAATATATGGTTACAAGCCATGGAAGAGCTCAAGAAGGATTTTGAAAATCAAGTAAGAGAAGTGGAGGAAAAATTGGGAAGAGAAATGAGGATGCAAGAAAATCATGAAAAGAGAGTCAACAGCCTGCTAAAGGAGACCCAAAAATACACTGAAGAAAATAACACCTTAAAAAAACAGACTGGAAGGGGCAGGGGGAGGGGGAGGGGTGGAGAAGGCCCAGGTAGAGGGTGGGAGGGGGCACTGCAGGAAAGGGCTGATTTGGGGGCCTGGGGGCTGGGCAGGGGGTCTCTTGGGAGGAGTAGGTCCCTCCCAGAGCACACTGGGCAGAAGCAGGAAGTCTTGCCTGGAATCTCTTCCTCCTCCCCCAGAGCCATCTCTGCCTCCTCCCCTGGAGCAATCTCTGCCTCCTAGAAGCCAGCTCTATGCCTGCATGTCCCAGGTAGGTTGGCGCCCAGGTCCCACACATGTCCTGCCTTTTGCTGACTGCAGATGCCATTGTGTCTCATGGTCTCTGACCTCAAGGAGCCTGGATTCTGTGGGAATTGCCCCCAGGAGCAGCCAAACCCCAGCCCAGGAGTCAGTGACATTCAAGGACATGGCTGTGGACTTCACCCAGGAGTGAGGCCTCTTGGACTATCCACAGAAGGATCTATACAAGGAAGTCATGTTGGAGATTGCCCGGAACCTGCTCTACCTGGGCCTTCTAGTTCCCAGAGAAGATGTGATCTCTTATTTTGAGAAAAGGGAAACACCATGGATCCTGGAGGAAAAAGACCTGAAGAGCCTCGGTCCAGGAGGAGAGATCAGACTTAAAGTGAAGAATACTCCTATAGACCTGAGCCTTTCTGTGGAAGAAACTCAGTAACAAAGATTCATGGGTGATGGTCCCTGTGACTACAATTGGGGAGAAATCTCTGCTCATCATCAGGGAATCCACACTGTGGAGAAACCAGGCAGTCTTACCCTGCATCACAGAATCCACACTGGAGAGAAACCTTTTGAATGCAATAAATGCAGAAAGGCTTTTACACATAGGAGCAGTCTTACCCTATATCAGAGAATCCACATTGGACAGAAACCTTATGAATGAAATCAGTTGGAAAAGCTTTTACACAGAATGCTTCTCTTAGAGTACATCAGGGAATCCACACTGGAAAGAAACCTTATGAATGCAATTAGTGTGGAAATGTCTTCAGAAGCAGCTCTTGCTCAACATAAGAGAAGCCACACTGGGGAGAAACCTTATGAATGCAATCAGTGTGGAAAGACTTTCAAAGTCAGCTCCAGTCTTGCTGAACATCAGAGAATACACAATGGAGAAAAACCATATGAATGTAATGAGTGTGAAAAGGCTTTCAGAGTCAGTTCCAGTCTTGCTAATCATCAGAGAATTCACACTGGGGAGAAACCACTTTGAATGGAATCAGTGTGGTAAAGCTTTTACATGGAGGGCCCACCTAAGAGTACATCAGAAAATCCACACTGGAGAAAAACCTTATGAATGCAATCAGTGTGGAAAGACCTTCAAATGCAGCTCCATTCTCGCTAAACATCAGAGAAAAGACACTTGAGAGAAACCTTATGAATGTAGTCAGTATAGAAATACCTTCAGAGGCAGCTCCAGTCTTGCTCAACCTCAGAGAAGCCACACTGGAGAGAAACCTTATAAATGTAATCAATGCGGAAAGAATTTCAGAAGCAGCTCAAAGCTTGCTGAACATCAGAGAATCCACAGTACGGAGAAATCTTTTGAATGTAATCAGTGTGGAAAGGATTTCAGAGTCAGCTCTGATCTTTCTGAACTTCAGAGAATGCACACTGGAGAGAAACCATTTAAATGTAATCAGGGTGGTAAAACTTTTCCCACAGAGGGCCAACCGTAGAAGACATCAGAAAATCCATACTGGAGAGAAACCATATGAATGTAATCAGTGTGGAAAAGCTTTTAGATTCAACTCAGATCTAGTTAAACATCAGAAAATTCACACTGGAGAAAACACAATCCATGTGGTAAAGCATTCAGGCAAAAGTCAACCCTCTTTTCACATCAGAGAATTCATATAAGATATAAATCTCATCACTGACATGACTGTGGAGAGGCTTGTAAATGGAGTATTCTGAGGAGGTTCACTGTGTTCTACTCAAGCACCCAAGAGGAACCAAGCTTCCCAACCTATCCCCACCCACCCAAGGAGACAGCAGCTGGCCATATGTCTATGTTATATGTCCCAAACCTTTAGGAATTTAACTATTTGAAAGAAATTGACCCAAGTTGACTCTTATCACTATTAGCCAATGCAGGGTTCTTTTGAATAGAATAAAATTAATTACCTTAAAAAAAAACTCAAATAGCAAAAGAGGCCCAAAAAGCCAAGGACAAGAATGCCTTAAAAAGTCAAATTGCCCAGATAGAAAAAGAATTTCAAAAGTTCACTGAAGAGAATGATTCCTTCAAAATTAGACTGGAGCAAATGGAAGCTAATGACTTTATGAGAAATCAAGATACTATTAAACAGATCCAAACAATGAAAAAACAGAAGGCAATGTGAAATATCTCACTGCAAAAACCACTGCACTGGAAAACAGATCCAGGAGAGATAATTTTAAAATTATTGGACTACCTGAAAGCCATGATCAAAAAAAGAACCTAGAAATTATCCTTCAAGAAATTCTCAAGGAAAATGGCCCTGATATTCTAGAACCAAAAGGCAAAATAGAAATTGAAAGAATTCACTGATTTCCTCTTGAAAAAGATCCCAAAAAGAAAACTCCTAGGAATATCATAGCCAAATTCCAAACTTTCCAGGTCAAGGAGAAAATATTACAAGCTGCCAGGAAGAAACAATTTGAGTATTGCGGAAACACAATCAGGATAACACAGGATCTGGCAGCTTCTAAACAAAGGGATCAAAGGGCCTGGAACATGATATTCTAGAGGTCAAAGGAGGTAGGACTAAAACCAAGAATCACCTACCCAGCAAAACTGAGTGAAATGCTTCAGGAGAAAATATGGGCTTTCAATGAAATAGAGGACTTTCAAGTATTCTTGATGAAAAAAACAGAGCTGAACAGAAAATTTGACTCTCAAAGACAAGAAGCAAGAGAAGCATGAGAAGGTAAACAGGAAAAAGAAATCATGAGGAACTTATTAAAGCTAAACTATTTACATTCCCTACATGAAAAAAATGGTAATTGTAACCCATGAAACTTTTCTCATTATGAGGATAGTTGAAGGGAATATATATGTATATATGTATACATACATATATGTATCTATATGAGGGTGTATGTATGTATAAATGCATATGTGTGTATATGTGGATACATGCATACATAGAGAGCACAGGATAAGTTGAATAGGAAGGGATGATATCTAAAAAATACAATTAAGAGGTGAGAGAGGAATATAATGGGAGAAGGAGAAAGGGAAAGATAAAATAGGATAAATTACCTCATATAAAAGAGGCAAGAGAAAACTATTACAATGGAGGGGAAGAGCAGGAAGGTGAAAGGGAATGGCTCAACCTTACTCTCACTGAATTTGGCTTAAGGAGGGAATAACATACACACTCATTTGGGTATCTTACCATACAGAAAAGTAGGGGGGAAGGCGATAAGAGGGGGGATGACAGAAGGGAGGGAAGATGGGGGAGAGGGTAGTTAAAAGCACATACTTTTGAAAAGGAACAGGGTCAAAGTAGAAAATAGATTAAGTGGGGGGAGGGACAGGATGGAGGGAAATATATTATTATAACTATATTTTTATATATTATAAATTTCACAATATAACTACTATGGAAACGTTTTGTGTAACTACACAATCTGCACTGAATTGCTTATCTTCCCACAGGAGGTGGGTGAGGAGGCAATAAGGGAAAGAATCTGGAAATCAAAGTTTTAAAAACAAATGTCAAAAAATTATTTTTTACATGCAACTGGGAAATAAGATATACAGACACTTGGGATAGAAATCCATCTTGCCTTACTAGAAAGTTTGAGGGGGCATGGGGGAGGATATAAGAGAGCAGATTGGGGGAAGAGCTATTCAGTAGGCTTGCTATCTTGGGTTGGGGGGTAGAGGAAAGACAGGGAGAAAATTTGTAACTTAAAATCTCATGGAAATGAATGTTGAAAACTAAAAATAATTTTTTTTTAAAGGAAAGATTAGGGGCGGCCAGATGGCTCAGAGAGTAAGAGAACCGGCCCCAGTGTTGGGATGACCTGGGGGATCAAATCCAGGCTCAGATACTTAGCACCACACCCAGAAATAACTGGCCATGTAACCTTAAGCAAGTTACTTAACCCCAACTGCTTAAAAAAAAAAATAAAAAGGAAAGATCAAATAATGGATTTGAAAGTGTTCTAAATGTAATAAACAGCTATACAAAAAAATAAAAATAAATAAAAGTGGTCTTTTAATTACCACATAATGACAAACATGTCAGTTCACTCAAAAGGTTTCACAAATGGAGAAAACACAAGACATCAAGGTTAAACGGCATATGTAAATGTCATTTCAATTTAGTCAAAAACATATAAACAACCCTCTTGCATTTGGACCCTACACTGGGCATATTCCATGATAGTGACAAAGACATTTCTTTGACAAATACATCACTATATGATGATTCACTTGATCTATGCTATTATATCAAAGAATTTTATAAAATCTTACCAAGTACATGGAAGATCCCTTGTTGGGGGAGTGACATTAAGGATGAATGTGATCTACCAAATCAAATGCTTACCGTGTTTCCCCGATAATAAGACCTATCCCAAAAATAAGCCCTCCCCTTACTGTGTAAGATTCCTCTAAAATAAGCCCTCCCCCGAAAATAAGCCCTATTGAGATTGCTGCTGTAGTGAAGGTGATCCCCTGCGCTACACACTACATTACGGTACCCTCTGTATGCACCGCCCCCCCCCCCCGGGTGAAATGCACGCCGTGCTCCGAGCTGCATCCAATCAGAGCTGCAGCAGTGAGCGCGTCATCCTGTTCTTCCCCAGTGATTTAATTATTGAATAAAGGTACATTTTTTTGTTCACATTTACCTTTTTATTAAAATTGCTGTCAATGTTCATTAAAATAAGCCCTCCCCTGAAAATAAGCCCTCTGGTGTTTTTCTGTCCAAAAAATTTAATAAGACAGTGTCTTATTATCGGGGAAACACGGCATTATTCTTATAAACTTCAGGGAAAAAAATCTATAGTTATTATTAGCTTCTTAATTTCTCCCCTTTTTTTTTAGTTTGGTAAGAGTAATATTCATGACTTTTTCACAACTTTAAATATATTCCCATTTCTCTTAAGAATTGACCAGTCAAGGGATGGCTAGGTGGTGCAGTGAATAGAGTACTGGCCCTGGAGTCAGGAGGACCTGAGTTCAAATCCAGCCTCATATACTTAACACAAAAACTAGCTATGTGACCTTGGGCAAGTCACTTAACCCCAATTGCCCTCCCCCCACCAAAAAAAAAATTGACCAGTCAATGCCTTCAAAACTGTATCACTTCCAGCACAACTCTGGATGTACTTCTTCACATCTGGCCATTCATTCCACTTTTATTCTCTTTAATTCAATTTCTACCTCTTCATGTAAATGGGTGGTATGATGGATAGAGTACTGAACCTAGAGACAGGAAGATATGAGTTCAAATCCAGCCTGAGCAAGTCACTTGACCCATTTGCCTCAATTTCCTCATCTCTTCCCAGGGAGGTTGTGAAGATCAAATGAGATTACATTTATAAAGGCCTTTGTAAATCTTAAAAGTGTTAATCATCATTATTGTTGCTATTATTATTATTACTACTACATAAACAATTATTAGAAGCCAGATGTAATCATTCTGCTATCACTGATGCAGAAAATTCTGGAACACCTTGACAGATGGTGAGATTTTCCCAATGTTCTTGTTTGAAGACAAATAAATGGTGATTGCTTCAAAATTGGAAATGTCCTCAATGAGATCTAAATTCACTTAAAGCAGGGATTCCTAACCTGTCTTATGTCATACACAACTCCTTAAAATAACATTTTTAAATTCATAAAATGAAATTATATTGAAATCAAATTATAAAAAAAAAAAAATCTAACCCCTAACTTAAAGAAAGAGTGGTACTGGATAGAAAACCAGTCTCTTCAGTGAGAAAGACCTGGGCTCAAGTTCTACCTCTGACATATAATGGTTGCTTTATACTGGGCAAATCTCTTAACCTTCCACTGCCCTGGGCAATTCTCTGAGATGAAATTGCAGAACAGTAGCTGAGTTGCACTTGTGGAAGAAACTTTCTTACCAAGAGCTCCCTATGCCAGCGAGATCACAAGTTCAGAAAAATAACTTAAGGGAATTCAGTCTAATTACACAGACAGGAAAAAAGCAAACAACTGTCTTAACAATGAATACAGATGGATAACAACCCACAGGACTGATCCATAACTTGTATAGATAAAAGATGAACAACAAACTGGGCCCAGAAATTAAGAAGAGGAAGAAAACACACTGGTTTGTGCTTGGGGAAAGTTCATAGTACTTTCAATGATCCTAAACTTCTCCCTAGAAGAAAATGCTATCAATTGGGGAATGATTTGTATTCTTATAAATTTGACTCAATTCTCTGTATATTTTAGAAATGAGTCCTTTGTCAGAGACATAGGTTGTAAAGATTCTTTCCCAATTTCCCACCTCCCTCTTAATCTTGGTTACATTGGCTTTGTTTGTACAGAAACTTTTCAATTTCATGTAGTCAAAATTATCCATTTTACATTTTATAATGTTCTCTAATTCCTGTTTAGTCATAAAGTCATTCCCTCTCCACAAGTCTGATAGGTAAACTATTCCTTGTTTTAGCAGACTGCTTACAGTATCAACCTTTATACCTAGATCATGAACCCATTTAGACTTGATTTTGGTATATGGTGTTAGATAATGGTCTATGCCCAGTTTCTACCATACTATATTCCAGTTTTCCCAGCAGTCAAATAGTGAGTTCTTATCCCAAAAACCAGGGTCTGGAGGGTTATCAAACAATACATTACTGTAGTCATTGACTTCTGAATCTCGTGTGCCTAATCTATTCCATTGATCCACTCCTCTATTCCTCAGCCAGTACTAAGTAGTTTTGATGACTGCTGCTTTATAAGTACAGATTGAAATCTGGTAAAGCTAGTCGACCTTCCCTAGCATTTCTTTTCATTAATTCCCTTGATATTCTGGACCGTTTATTCTTCCAAATGAATTTTGTTACTATTTTTTCTAGCTCTATAAAGTAGTTTTTTGGTAAATTAATTGGTATGGCACTAAATATATAATTTAATTTAGGTAAGATTGTCATTTTTATTATATTAGCTCGACCCAGCCATGAGCAATTGTTGTTTTTCCAATTAGTTAGATCTGACTTTATTTGTGTGAAAAGTGTTTTGTAGTTATGATCATACAGGTCCTGGGTTTGTTTTGGCAGGTAGATTCCCAAATATTTTATAATGTCTACAGTAACTTTTAATGGGATTTCTCTTTCTACTTCTTGCTGTTGAATTTCATTGGAAATATATAGGAATGCCGAGGATTTATGTGGGTTTATTTTATATCCTGCAACTTTGCCAAATTTATTTATTGTCTCAAGCAGTTTTTTACTTGATTCTCTAGGATTCTCTAAGTATATCATCATATCATCTGCGAAGAGTGATAGCTTGGTCTCTTCTTTGCCTAACTTGATTCCTTTGAGTTCTTTTTCTTCTCTAATTGCTACTGCTAACATTTCTAGTACCAGACTGAGTAAGAGGCATGATAGTGGACACCCTTGTTTCACCCCTGATCTTATGGGAAATGCTTCTAGCTTCTCCCCATTACATATAACACTTGCTGATGGCTTTAAATAGATGCTACCTATTATTTTAAGGAAGGCTCCATTTATTCCTATACTTTCTAATGTTTTTAATAGGAATGGATGTTGTATTTTGTCAAAAGCCTTTTCTGCATCTATTGAGATGATCATGTGGTTTCTGCTATTTTTATTGTTGATATGATCAATTATACTGATGGTTTTCCTAATATTGAAGCCAAATATTGAGTCAAATTTATAAGAATACAAGTCATTCCCCAATTGATAAATGGTCAAAGGATATGAACAGGCAGTTTTCAGAGAAAGAAATTAAAGCTATCTACAAGCACATGAAGAAATGCTCTAATTCACTATTGATTAGAGAAATGCAAATCAAAACAACTCTGAGGTACCACATCTCACCAGTCAGATTGGCTAAGATGACAAAACAGGAAAATGACAAATGCTGGAGAGGATGTGGGCAAACTGGAACACTAATGCATTGTTGGTGGAGTTGTGAACTGATCCAGCCTTTCTGGAGAGCAATCTGGAACTATGCCCAAAGGGCTATAAATACTTTCATACCCTTTGATCCAGCAATACCACTCCTAGGGTTATATCCCAAAGAGATCATAGAAATGGGAGAAAGACCCATATGTACAAAAATGTTTATAGCAGCTCTTTTTGTTGTGGCAAAGAACTGGAAATTAAGGGGGTGTCCATCAATTGGGGAATGGCTGAACAAGTTGTGGTATATGCATGTTATGGAATACTATTGTGCTATAAGAAACGAGGAGCAGGCAGTCTTCATATTTACCTGGAGAGGCTTAAAAGAACTGATGCTGAGTGAGAAGAGTAGAACCAGGAGAAATTTGTACACAATTACAGACACAACGTATATGTGATGACCAACTTTGATAGCCTGGACTCTTCTCAGCAATGCAGGGATATAAGTCAATCCCAAAAGAGGCGTGATGGAGAGAAAAATATGCATCCAGAGAAAGAACTAGAAAGAACTAAGTTTATATCCAGGTGGAAGCAAAATACCTGATCTTTTTCATTCTCTTATTTGGTTTTATGTCCTCTTTACCATTTTTCATTCCAGCTGGTACAATCCGTCCTTATAACCTGAACAATGTATAACATGAAAGTACTAATGTATAATGTGAAAGTATTTACAGATCCTATACTTGACTATAAGCCGCCATGGGGGGGGACGACAAAATGTGAAATTCAAGGAATTGTGGAATTGAATTCTGTAAACTAAAAGGAAACAAACAAATTAATAAATTTTTTTAAAAAAGAAAATACTATCTATTTTTAATAACAATATTCCTCCAATGGTGCTTTATGGCTATGTATGAATTATTATGAATTATGGAATACAACAATCTCCAAAGAATCCAAATGAAAAATATCTCTAAGGAAAACATCAGAGATTTGGTGGATGTAAAAAAGTTAGAACATATCATAAAGGTAAATCACAAGCATGTATTTTTTTAAACTTTTTTTTAGTATTTTTTTCCCCAGTTACATGTAAAAACAATTTTTAGCATTCAGTTTTAAAACTTTTGAGTTTCAAATTCTCTTTCTTCCTCCCTCTTCAACCCCCCTTCTTCACCCCATTGAGAAGGCAAGCAGTTTGAAATTGGTTATACAGGTGTGGTAATGCAAAACATATTCATAGTAGTCATGTTGTGAAAAAAAAACAGACAAAAAAAAACCAAGAAAAATAATGAAAGTTAAAAAACAATTATGCTTCAATATGTATTCAGACACCATCAATTCTTTCTCTGGGGATGAGAGCATTTTTCAACATAAGTCCTTCAGAGTTTTCTTGGATCACTGTATTGCTGAGAACTGATAAGTCATTCACAACTGATCATCTTACAATATACATATATATATATATTTTTAAATATAATATGTTATCAGAAAAAGAAGTGGGTCAGTCATGTAACAACACTGACAATCCACATGCTATACTAATACATATGTAATTTCAAACTTTTAGCAGAACCTCAACCCATTAAGTGGTTCCCCTTAGGAAGATTTGTGGGGAAGACAAGGACAAGAGTTACACAAAATGAGAAGGCATAGTTAGGTTACAAGCTGTATCAATAGAAAGAGAAGCTACATCATCAAGAACATGGATTCGTTAAAGCATATAAATTCCTTCCTGAATTAATGTACATATATGTGATTTATGGTATCCCAAAATAAAGACTAAAAATTGCTTGAATGTAAGTCAAAATAATTTATGTCCCTCCACTGAAATCCTCTGAATTGCATTTATTTTATCCCTCATCATCAAAAATTGCCTTATATCATTATAAATGCATGCTCCACAGGAAAAGGTTTCCCCCAGTCAAGTATGAACTTCTTGAAGTTCAAGATTACAATTTATACATCTTAACCACCAAAGTACTTTGTCCATAATACCGGGATCAATAAATATTTTACTAACCAACTGAAAGATACTGAATATCATTAACAATGGTTTGGTTTCAAAGACTTGGATGAATTATAACAATGGACTATTTAGGGGGTAACTATTAATATACCGTGTTTCCCCGATAATAAGACACTGTCTTATTATTTTTTTTTTTTGGACAGAAAAACACCAGAGGGCTTATTTTCAGGGGAGCGCTTATTTTAATGAACATTGACAGCAATTTTAATAAACAGGTAAATGTGAACAAAAAAATGTACCTTTATTCAATAAGCAAATCACTGGGGAAGAACACGATGATGCGCTCACTGCTGCAGCTCTGATTGGATGCAGCTCAGAGCGCGGCATGCGTTTCGGGGGGGGGGGACGGTGCATACAGAGGGTACCGTAATATAGCGTGTAGCGCAGGGTTTCACCTTCACTACAGCAGCAATCTCAATAGGGCTTATTTTCAGGGGAGGGCTTATTTTAGAGGAATCTTACACAGTAAGGGGAGGGCTTGTTTTCGGGATAGGTCTTATTATCGGGGAAACACGGTAAATATAATAGGTTGTCCCTTATCCCGTTTTTCAATTCTGTCATTGTAGCTGGGCCAAAACTTTATAAACAAATGAATATACTCAAATTAAGCAGAAGAGGTTAAAAAAAAAAGAAACCTCATTCTAAGCTAGAAGATTGCTCAAGACTGCTCAAAAAATAAAATAAAATTTTAATAGTACAATCACAAATTATACCAATAAGGAAGAAAAGGCAGAACCATCTAAACAAATTAATATGCCTGTATAGGAGGTTTTCTGATAAGCCCATATTTTTAGAAGCCCTATAAAGCACAGGCATGAAACAAAGGAATAACATAAGAGTAGCAAAGACCTATAAAAATAAGTGTCAGATGAGCTAAAGCTTGTAAAAAACCATTAATAAGGACAGTCAAAAAGGGAACCAAATTAATATGCAAATGCCATTACCAAATCACTACTAGTAATCACTAAGGAATAACAGATGATCCCATCCCTGCTACAGCATGACTGTGTAGTAAAGTCACTTACCGTGTTTCCCCGATAATAAGACCTATCCCAAAAATAAGCCCTCCCCTTACTGTGTAAGATTCCTCTAAAATAAGCCCTCCCCCGAAAATAAGCCCTATTGAGATTGCTGCTGTAGTGAAGGTGATCCCCTGCGCTACACGCTACATTACGGTACCCTCTGTATGCACCGCCCCCCCCCCCCGGGTGAAATGCACGCCGTGCTCCGAGCTGCATCCAATCAGAGCTGCAGCAGTGAGCGCGTCATCTTGTTCTTCCCCAGTGATTTGCTTGCTGGCGCCATTGAGAGCAGTGCCGCGGAGGAGAACTGAGGCAGGACAACATAAGCCCTCCCCTGAAAATAAGCCCTCTGGTGTTTTTCTTTCCAAAAAAATTAATAAGACAGTGTCTTATTATCAGGGAAACACAGTGAGAAAACTGAAAGGGGCTCAGTCCAGATGACAGAAAAAGATAAGGACTCATTTGAGCTCTCCCAAATTTCCCTCCAAACAACTTCACATAATGCCTTGAAACAAATTATGAAGAGACAAGATCCATAAAAGGATAGGGTGAAACAATTTTCTGGTCCAAGACAAATTGGAAAGTTGGCAGGAAAGGGTGAGAGTGGAACACAGCACAATATAGGCTGCACTAGCACAGGCCTCACCCCAGCAAACCAGCAGCAGGCCATGGGGGTGACTACTTCAGCAACAGAAACAGACACTTCCAGATTTCTTAACCCACAGACGGTAAGAGGGTCAGAAAACTGGGAAGAAGGAGATTACAAGAGTCACTTTGCTGGCACTGAGTATAGGATTCTGTTGCATGGCCCAAACTCCGATCCAGGTTGCAATCATAAGTGGCAGTCCCAGGACAAAGAGGAACACTAGCACACCAGAACTTGTAGGCACAGGGAAGCATGGGACCTTGGGTCACAGTTCCAGGGTGAAAGTCACTCAGACTAGAGCACAGGCCAGGAGAGCAGATTCCACACCAGGATTACCTTCTAGCAGTCAGTAAGGGCCTAGTTGAGATTGTGTAACATAAATCTATAGTGAGAACCACAGGGAACACTGTACACAGTAATAGCAATATTGTATGATGATTAGCTGTAAATGACTTAACTATTCTCAGCAATACAAAGATCCAAGACAATTTTGAAGGACATATGATGAAAAATGCTACCTACCTCCAGACTACCCGATGAAATCAGTTCTGAATGCAGATTGAATACTATTTTTTACTTTATTTTTCTTGGGTTTTTCTCCAGTGTTTTCTTTTATAACATGACTAATGTATAGTTCTAAATGACTGAGTATGTATAACCTTTATCAAACTGCTTGCCTTCTCAATGAGAGGGGAGAAAAGGGTGGGAGGAAATTTGGAATTCAAAATTATAAAAAACAAAAGTTAAGAATTATTTTTACATATAATTGGAAAAAATTCTTTTAAATAATTTTTTAAAAAATCTATAGTGGCTCAGTCAGCAGTTTCATTATTTTCTCTAGCTTTCCTTCAGCAGTACATGAATAGAAGTGAGGTAATAAGCAAACAGTGGGAATAATCTTGGGTTGGGGTTTAGCAGGACAATATTGGTGATAGGATAAGGAGGCAAGGGATCAAGAAGCAAGGATGATATAGCGTTGAACTCATTCAAGGGCTCAAGATGATAAGGGAAGGAAAGATATACACAACAACACAAAGATACAGAATGAGGTGTTTTATATTTTACAAGAGTTGGGAAAGGTGTTCATTTGTACCTAATTATATTTCTCTACTACACAGGGAGCTCTACTGAGGTGGAAGGTAACTGAGAAATGATGGCCAAGTTTGGGTTTTTTGCTTACTTTTAAAAGCATGAAATAACTTGTTAAAACAAATCTTCAGGGGCAGCTAGGTGGCATAGTAGATAGAGCACTGGTTCTAAAGTCAGAAAGATGTGAGTTCAAATGTGACCTGACATTTGACGCTTACTAGCTATTTGACGCTGGGCCAACACTTAACCCTAACTGCCTCACAAAACACACACACACACACACACACACACATCTTCTCTTATCCAGACTAAATGTCCCCAGTTGATCAACTGATCCTCTTAAGGCACAGTCTCTAGTTTTCTCACCATACTAGTTTCCCACTTTTTGAAATGTTCCAGTGTCTCTTATGTTGTTGCTAAAATACGGTTCCCAGAGTTGAGCATAGCCTTCTCGGAAACAGTCTGACGAATTCAAGTTAGAAAAGAACAACTACCTCTATAATTCTGTACACTAAGGCTCTCTTAATACAGCTTACAAGCACATTTGCTTTCTGTGATTATGTCATATTAAGCTGACAGTCCACTAAAATCCCCAATTCTTTTTCTCATAAACTGTCTATATCTATAAAGTTGAATTTTTAGACCAACTGAAAGACACTGCATTTACTCTACTAAATTTCATCTTATTAGATTTGGCCCATTGTTTTAGTTCATCAATATCTCTTCGCATCCCCACTCAGGAGAATTCAGTTTATTGGCAGTCCTCCAAGTTTTGTATGATGTGCAAATTTGAAAAGCATGCTATCTTTCAGACCAACCAAATTACTGATAAAAATATGGAATAGGACAAGATTAAGGACAGCTCCTTGGGACACTACTAAAGTCCTAACTCCCGGCTCATAGCAATTCATTCATTACTACTATTACCCTCAAGTCAAAGAATTCTAAAGTCACCTAACTACAATACTGTGATAGTAATGGCAATTAAAGATTCCCCTGTATTGGCTTGGTTTTCAAATTGATTGTGTTAAAACCCAGAGTTTGTTAATCCCACCTGTGGGATGGGCTTGTTGATGTGAAAAGAAAGTCCTGAACTGGGAGGAGCTGGTGAGGTAGATTTGGAGAGACACTAGAGAGAGGCGGAAAATCTTTTTTGGTAGCAGCACCTCGTGGAGAGAGAGAGACTAAGAGAATTGCTGGTGGCCGCTTTGAATTGCCCTGGACTTTTGAGACCTGCCCCCTGAGCTGCCAAGGACTGAGGAGACATGGCTGTTTTGCTGGTACTTTGTCTGTCTGTTTTGATGTTGTTTTGCCAGATTTGTCCACTGGTGAAAGACAGTCCTTTTGTTGAAGAAGTCCTGGAACCTGGCTGTTCGCTAAGAAGGCCTGCGACTGTCCTGCAGACAGAGAGTGAATACTGTCCACTGGTGAGGGACAGTACTGTTGTTGCAGGGGTCTGGAGACTGTCCTGCAGACAGAGTGAATACTGTCCACTGGTGAGGGACAGTGCTGTTGTTGCAGGGGTCTGGGAGCCTTTCTGTTGGTTCAGAAGCCCTGAAGAAGGATTTTCTTGTTGTATGTTTACAGAAATCCTGGGAGAGGGCTTTGCTAATGTGTTCAGGGGTTCTAGGACTGTTCTACAGACAGAGGATGAATTCATGAAGGGACTGGCAATTTATCTTGTGGCCTTGCTAAGCCTTGTCTCCCCAGGAACTAAGATTGCTGAGAACTTGCCTCGTGTCAAGATGAAGAAAAGACCTCCATTTGGGTATTAAGTGCTGTGTTTAAACTTGATGTAACTCTGGGGTAGATTCAATTGTGATCCAGGGGTGGGGAACTTTTGACCTTATGTTTGGAAACTAATCTCCATTTGTGAAGAGAGGCTTTGTGGTGGACTAAATGAAGGTATAGCCTAGGGGTGGAGAAGTATTTAGAACTGGGACTTTGTAATTGATTGAATGATTGGAAGGTCCTGGGGTGGGGTAGTACTTGGAGATTATTTAATCACGCTTAGTAAATGTTGTATTTGGAATGATGTCATGTTTTAATCTTCTCTGTTCTTGGTTTGTCACTGAATAAAATAGAGAGCACCTATGCTGGTATTTTGAACCTGGGAAGTTGCCTTTGCTTGGTATTACATTACAAATACACTCTCCATCTTTTCCATAAGGGTATGCTGAAATCTAGGTATACTATATCTACAACATTCAGTTGCTATGGACAAGAAGGAAGAAAGAGATATAATGATCTTGATTTCACCAAGGTTTTTGATGTGGTCCTATAGGGCAGTCTCGTGAAGAAACCAAGAACATGGCTAAAGTAGGAATTTGCTTTGTCTGACCACACATATGTAACAAGGTTTTGTTTGTCTTGCTTTCTCAATGGACAGAAGAGAGTAAAGGGGAAGAGACACAATTTGGAACTGAAAATAAACGACCCAAGAAAATATGGTTAAATTGTGCCATGATTAGTTGGGCAAATAAATGATTAAAAGGATAAAACCAAAAAGGAGATATCAATAATGTAATATCATTCTGTAAGAATTTTTTTTACTCATATAATTTAACTCATAGGCCAATGGGTCTCAAGTCATACAGCTAATTATCAATGACCTAAATATAAAATTGATATACGCTTTTCTTTCTCTTTTTTGCTCTTTGGAGGGGAGAAAGCAGGGCAATTGGGGTTAAGTGACTTGCCCAAGGTCACATGGCTAGTATTAAGTGTTTAAGGCCGGATTTGAACTCAGGTCCTCCTTACCATAGGGCCAGTGCTCTATTCAATGAGCTACCTAGCTGCCCTGATATATGCTTTTCAAATTCAAAATGTATATTTAAAAGATAGAAAGTGGTCCAAATAGTCAAAACTATATTATTACTTTATCCACTTTGAATTACTGTACTTGTAAAGTGCATAGACATACATAGCCTAACGATAAGACACAAAAGTGATTACAAGGAAAACAGACATTATAAATAAATGATAAGCATTTATGATGCTCAAACTTAAAAGAGATGGCTAAAGGTGACAATTACTTTATTAACCATGTAATGAAAATTTTCCAAAGAGGTTTCTTAATAACTGCACTTACAGCCAGTCTCTTTGACCCTACACAAATCACTTAACCTCCCTGGGTCTCAGTTTGGTCAATTGCAAAATAAAGAAATTAGACAGGACAGACTAGTAAGTGGCAGAATCAGACTAAAACTTCAGTCTTTTCTCCAAATTACATTTTCTTCCCACTATACCATGTTGTCTAACATAAATATTTCTGAGCCAATCACATTAAGTGAAATAACATGCATGAAAGAAGGTTAAAGTAGGCCATAGGAAAAAAATCCTAGCCATTCCATTTAATGTCAATAATCTGGGGTAGAAGAAAAAAAATTATCAGGGGTAAGTGGATGGAGGGGGGGAAGACTAATCAACATAATATACCCTAGACTTCTCACTCTACAAAATTTAGATATTCTCCCACATCCTTACAAAGAAAGTAAGATTCTATAAATAAGAGGTGTCTCATAGACAAAGAAAGACTCTGTTGTAAGTTATTCCCTTTTATAAAGCAATCAAATTTTATATAGGATTAATCAGCAAAATAAATTTTGTAGCCTCATTTAGTAAATTCAAAGGGTCAAAAATCCTGTATTCTATATCCAGTCCTGCCCATAATATAAGAGTTAAACATTAACTCATTATATCTTACTTTACATGCTTCTGATTACGAAGTCAAGCAGTTCCAACTGTTACAGAAAGAATGCTAAGCTTGAAATCAGAGGACCTATGTTCAAATTCTACTTCTGCCATTCAATGCTTATGTGACCTTGGACAGGTTACTTAATCTTTCTGAGTTTTCTCATGGGTCAAAGGATGAATCTGGACTAGATGGTCTCTAAGGCCCTATTCAGTTTTAAATCAATGATTCATTTTTGTAAATCACAAAAAAATCACTAGGATAACAAGTTACAAAAAAAAAGCAGTCCATAATTCAGTGAAAAGAAATGAATAAAACTGAGATTTGTTCTGTTTACTATGCATGTTACAAAATGGAAATAACTTAAGATTTTCTTTTTTGGTTAAACATAAAAACAATGGAGTCTCTCTATTCTTGTTGCTGCTTTTGACTGAAAAGAAATAGCACCAGCAACAAACTAGCAACTTAGTTTGGGAGAAAACCAGGATAGGGCAGTGTCATGAAAACCTATACAGAAAAGAGTACCGAGAATGATCAACAATGTCAAAGGCTACAGAAAAGTCAAGAAAGATTAAGATTCAGAAAAGTCCCTAAGATACGTCAATTAAGAGATGATCAATACACATGCCTAGCAATAAGATTGCTAAATAAAAGGGTAAGGAAAGCACAGTAACTTTTCTTGCATAATTCTAAGTTGATATCTAGTTTCAGTTGGACCACTGAAAAATCTTACCAATCATGCATCCATGTAAACCATACTGTTACAATAACATCATTAATATTTAACTAAATCCTGTAATAATATGACTACAAAAGTGACTTTATAACATTTCATACCAGTGGAACTAAATTGTCTCTGTAAACATCATTCTGCAAGTTATCATATTTCTTAGTAAACAGAACGAAATTAAGACTTAAATGAAGGAAACCATTTCCCCAAAGAGTTCTAATTCAAAATAAGACACAATTATACACCTAGTAGTTGTTGTAGAGTCATATAACAAAAAGGAAAAAGAATAGAGGAAGTGATAAGACATGTAATTGAAACCTAGGTCTTAAGAAAACTGCTCAAAACCTAAACAAACAATAATAAAGAGCTACTTTTAAGTGTTTATTATCTTTCTTGTTTTTCCTGTTAGCTATAGATGGTTCTCAAAAAAACCTCAAAGATGACATTTTGCAAGGCTTACACAAAAGCAAAAGTGACTCAACAGTTCCCAAACAATGAAAGCAGAACAAAATACAAAATTATTTAAATTAAGGACGTCTGGATATTACATGATGCAACCCAAATTTACACAGTAAATATGAGTTTCTTGTCTATGTTGTGACTGCCTCAAGATCTATATGTTGCTCATTTCTGATTAATTTTACATAAAAGATGAGGTTTCTTCTAATTAAAATAATCATAAATAAAACCTAGGATCCTGAAGTCAAATCAAAACATAGAAGAGAAAACGGTACTGAATCTTTTAAAAAGCATGTGTGTTTACACAAATACACACATGCGCACACACACACGTACATTTTCCTGAAGCATTCTAGAGTTAAATATGACAGTTAAATAACACTTGGCTCAAAAATGGGATATTACAACTGACAACTCCAGTAAAAAGAAAAAAGAACATCACTCTTCCATTATTATTGAATACTAAGCTTAAAGGAAAAATCAAAAACATTAAAAAAGCAACTTGGGAAAGAAAAAAAAGCAACACATCTGTTATTTTATACCTGGGTCTCAAACTGCATCTACTTCATGCAACAGTAAAACTACATGAGTATGGATTAGATACTAACCAAAGTAAATTTAAAATTCCTTTGCAATGAGGGGTCTAAAAAAACTCCTTAACATTTTATTTCCTTTTTTTTTATATCACATTCATTTATGAAAACAAGCCTGTTCTCCTTAACTATTCACAGACATCTCACGTACCCAGCATCCAGAGTTCCCGTACCCAGCATCCCACAACCAGAACTGCTTGTTCCTAGAACTGAGGCTGTACACTGACACTGCCCCTATTATAGGGTCCTGCCCCATAGGCCCAATTTGCTTTGTGTAATGAGAATTTACTTAAGACAAAAACTGTCTATCATTCCCCTAAACTTTAACTCAGCAAGCCGTCTTTCCTAACAAAGACTTAAAAAAAAAAAGTTCCACAAAACCAACCAACACATATAGACTGAATATGAAGCCTAACTGAGGGAAAGGATAAGAGATACTACCTTACATCTAAAACAAATAAAGAACTGTTCAAAAATCATAGTGGTAACTTCCAGTGTACAATACAGAAAATATTAAAGAAGATTAAAACAATGTTCAAAAGAAGAAGTGTAGATTAATAACTTGAAAAAAGCTCAATCTAAGGGCGGCTAGGTGGTGCAGCAAATAGAGCACCGGCCCTGGAGTCAGGAAGACCTGAGTTCAAATATGGCCTCAGACACTTAACACAAAAAAAACTAGCCCTGTGACCTTGGGCAGGTCACTCAACCCCAACTGCCCTACCTTTCACTCTCCAAAAAAATAAAAAATTTTTAAAAAGCTCAACCTAACTAAAAATCAAAAAGTAGCAATGTTAAAACTACTTTAATTCCTTCTTACCTACCAGATTGGCGAAAATATTTTAAAGCAATAAAATTCAGTACTGATGGGACTGTGGGGAAACAAAGGCCATGACAGTGGAATCGAAAAATTATAAAACTTTTCTAAGAATCAACATGAAAAGTCACAGAAATAATCATACCCTTTGATTCAATAATTCCATAGTTAGGAATAGGTCCTGCTGGTATTACTATGTATATACCTAATTGGAAAAAATAGTTATCTATCCAATTAACAGACACTAAGGTGATAAGCAGAAAGATATGAAAAGTAAATTTACACTCTAAAGTTCCTCTAAGAGGAGTATACCCCAAAGAACTTGCCTACAAGCACCCTTTCCTACCTCTCTTACGCAGACTCCCAAGACTTGCCTATAAGTGTGTTCTTCCCACTTCCCAGGTAACCCCTTAGCCAACAGGAGTCAATAGCAGATTAACCTAGGCCTATGAGAGCCTACTTCTCTTCCACCACTATCCCCCTAAATCATCTGTCCAACCTTCAACCAGCCAAGAAGAACATTCCAATGACCAAGTCCCAACAAGACCACTCAGTGAAAACTATACAGTGTAATTCATCTCCCACTTCTACTTAAGATGACAATATGAAGAGATGTAGAACAGCTCAGTTTTCCCACACAAACCCTAGCAAACACAACAAAAGAACTCGAAATGGAACAATAAAGAACAAAGTGATTTCATCCAATTCAGAGCCTAAATTTTAAAAAGAACAAAAAAGCAACATAAGGAAAACCAGCTCTAAGTCCAGTAAATGGACCTGATGTCTACTGCTGAGGAGGAGAGACTGAATCTGGAAAAATATGATAAAATGGAGGGGGGAAAAATTGATCACAATAAAGAAATATTATAAATTAAAAGAAGTCCAAGAGGTAAAACCAGAAAAAGAGACTCCTCCCACAACAAATACTAGTAATAACAAAAAGGCTTAGACACAAAGACTATAAGAGTATCTGAAAAGAAGTAACTAGTAAAAGATGTTTTAAATTAAATAAGAATTGAAATAATAGTATTAAAAAACTGGGAAAAGAAAAATAATGTAGAACAAAGTATCAAAAACTTTATGCAAATAATGAATTCTCTGAAAGAGAAAATGAAGCAAACAGAATTCATTGACTACATGAGATAAAGAATATATGAACAAAGTCAAAAAATTTTAAATAAAAGAAAATCTAAGTATCTACTATCAAAAATAACTAACCTAGAAAAAAGTTTGAGGAAAACTAATGTGGGAATCAAACTTACTATAAGCAATAACCAAACAAAAAACCTAGGTACTATATTTTTAAAAATCATAAAAGAAAATTGCCCAAATCTAGTAGAACCAGATTACAAAATGAAAATATAAAGAATCTTATCACTTACTGAAACACCAAACTGAAATCACCCAAGAATATGATTGCCAAAATCCAGGCCATCCAAGTCAAAGAGAAAATACTGCAGAGTTTACAAGTGCCAAGAAACCACAATAGGGATTACACAAGACTATGCTCTAACTCCTATAAAAGAAAGATAACAGGGCGGCTAGGTGATGCAGTGAATAGAGCACTGGCCCGGGAGTCAGGAGGACCTGAGTTCAAATCCAGCCTCAGACACTTAACACTTACTAGCTGTGTGACCTTAGGCAAGTCATTTAACCCCAACTGACTTCCAAAAAAACACACACAAAAAAGAAAGATAATCTTGGATTATGATATTCCCAAAGCAAAAGATAAAAAGCTTACAACCAAAAACACCTCATCCTGCAAAACTGAATATAATTGTACAGAGAGGGAGATAGATCTTGTAGAAAGAACAGTAGAATAATAGAACAGCAAAATTTCAAGCATTCCCAAGAAAAACCAGCGATGATTGAAGAGTGAATTAAAAACACAAACATCAAGAGAAATCTAGAAGGCAAATATAAGAGCAATGAGGAGGAGTTAACTTGTGATAAGAGCGCTTATCTTCTAATGGGGGGTGGGGGGGGGAGAAATGTGTCTCTTTAGAATTTCTACTGTCTCCAAATCGTCATAAAGATGGTTAATTAACACATAAAGACAGTGTCGAGGTAGGGTTTTCAAAAGAAAAAAAAAGAAAAGTAAAAGGTACCACCAAAGAGATGAGGGGAAAAAGGAGGAAAACAAGGTTTTTAAATTTTTAGGTTTCAGAAAAAGATACAAATATGTTGGAAACAGGTAGATGAATCTCACTCATATATGAAATGGACAAAGTAGAGTTGAACACACACAGTGTCTGCATAGAAATACATTAAACTCAACCAGGAAATGGGGGGAAAAGAAAAGAAAGAAGAAAGCTTAAGGGAGAGCAGAGTATCCCTAGTGCTTAGTCCAGTACTTCACACATAGTGAGCATTTAATAAATAAATGTCTGCTGATTGACAAAAAGTCAGTAAAATTGACAAATGAAATGGATGCATACTTACAAAAAATAGAATACTCCAGTTAACAAAAGAACAAAGAATTTTTAAAAACCAGTTACGGGAGGGGAAGGGAATGAACAAACCATAAAGGAACTTGCAAAATTAAAAAAAAAAAACAGGTCTTGATAATTTACACAGATTCTATCAAACATCCAAAGAAAAAATAATTGTAAAATTAAATGATTTCCAAAAATAGGGAAGAAATTCTACCTACCTTTCTAGGAGACAGATATGGTCTTAAAATTTAAAACCAGGAGTGATAATTCAGAGAAAGAAAATTATAGGCTTAAAGACCTTTAATAAATTCTGATTTAAAAAACAGTGAAATATTAGTATAGTAACTACCATAACATATTAAAAGATTACACCTTATGATCAGGTTGAATTTATACCAGGAATATGGGACTTGCTATACATGAGGAAAACTATAAACATAAGATTATGTTAACACCAAAAATAAAAACAATAAAAAATAATGATTATATCAATAAATAAAGAAAAAAAACTTCTGACAAAATACAACACCCACTTTGGTTTAAAAAAAATTAAAAAGCACAAAAAAAATAAATAATTCCTTAATATGGTAAAAAAAAAAAAACCAAACACCTATCTAAAACCAAACTCAAGAATAATCTGCAATGAGCACCAGACACTTTTCTAATCAATGTAAAAGCAAGGTCATACATTGTTATCATCACTATATTTCATATACTTCTAGAAATGAGAGCTATAACAATAAAAAAAAAGGATTAAGAGATTAAGAAAATTAAACAAAAGCTTTTGTTACTCAGCATTTATTAAATGTCTATGATGGTACCAAGCATTCAGCTAAACATATGAGACACAAAGAGAGTGACAGTGTGGGGGGGAAGGAGAATTTAGTATCTGCTCTCAGTGAGCTCACAATCTAAGGTAGCTAATATGATAGCTCATTTAGAGAACCCGGATGAGTCCATTATAATTAATTAAAACAATAACTTCAGTAAAGTATAAGTACATAAAGTAACTCACAAAAGTCATCAGGCTTTCTGCATATTCCCAACAAAAAGTCAGCAGAAATATACAGAAAAATAAATTCCATTAAAAATAACTACAGAATGTGCAAAATATTTGGAAATTCAGCTACTAAGATTCACACAAGAATTATCTAAATTACAACTTAAAACACATTATTTATATAAAGTGACCTAGATTGGAAAAAAATATCAATTTTTCTGTTTAGCCTTAGGAATATAACAAAAATGACAGTGTTATCAGATAAGGTCAAGAATCTCAAGAGAAATAATGAAAAAAAGTGGGAAAAAATAACAAAACTTTACTACAAAGCAGTATATCATCAAAACTTTCCAGTACTGGTTAAAAATAGAAAAGTTGACCATTGAAAAAGACTAGGTTCAGAAGATCTAGAAGTCAAACACACACACACACAAATCATTATTTCATAAACTCAAATATTCCAAATGCTTCAAGGGCTTATTCTTCAATAAAAACTACTGAGAAAACTAGAATACACTGGAATTAAGTTTAGACCAATGTCTCATCCCACAATATCCTACAATAAACTATAAGTGGATACAGGTCTTAACTATAAAACTTCACATCAAAAACAAATTTAAGGAGGAGGAATAAGAAATGCCTTTCTCAACTGTGGATAAGGAAAAAGCTCTTGATCAAAGGTTAAAGAAGATCACAGAAAATATAAATGAACAATTTTGATGACATTAAATTGAAACATATTTACACAAACAAGATCACTGCAGTGAAAACTAAAAGAGAAACACTGAAGAAAAAAAATTTTTTACAAGTTAATTTTATAAAAGTTACAACCTAGATATCACAACCTTATATATCTAAAATATGTGGAGAACTGATTCATATATATAAGTATAAACTATCATAACAAAAAGATAAATGGGCAAATGTAATGAACAAAGCTCTCCAAAAAAATAGGCAAATTATCAAAAAACACATGAAAAAATTCTCCAAATCACTAATAATAAAGGAAATGCAAATTAAGATAACTCTGAAATTTCACTTTAAACCCATCATACTGGCTAATAAGGCAATAAAGGGAAATGAAAGTTCTTGAGGACTGTAAGAGGACAGGCATACTTATGCTTTACTGGTGGAGCTCTGAATTGATCCAGTCATTAAAGAAAGCAATTTGGAAACATAACCAAAAAAGCCATTAAACTATACATACATATCCTTTGACCCAACAAAAACACTAATAGGCAAATACCCTAAAGAGATCAAAATAGGGAGATATATAATATATACAAAAGAGATATATACAATATATTCAAAAATATATAATAATATATATTTCATATATTATAACAACATATATACTATATATGTTATTATATAAATATATATTTATATATCATATATAATAACATATAAAAATAATCAGTGGCACTTTTTGCTGTAGTAAAGAACTGGAAACAAAAGGGATTGTTCAACTGGGGAAAAGCTGAACAAATTGTATAGTGTTTGGATGTAACGAAATATTATCGCATCATTAAAAATGATGAAAGAGAGAAATCAGGAAACAATAATATAAACTGATGCAAAGTTCAAACAAGGAGAACCAGGAAAATAATTTCTATAATGGCTACAACACTATAAGGGAAACGAATTTTAAAGAACTTTGGAACTCTGATCAATGCAACAATCAATCATAATTCTAAAAGAATCACGCTTTCTCCCCTCTTGGAAGAGCTGATATTAAAGTATTGACTGAGACAATTTTCACATACAATGTGTGTATTTGTTTTGTTTGGCTATATGTACTTGTTACAAGGAAAGCCTTTTAGTTGGAGCAAAGTCTTAAAGAAGGAGATTGGAGAGGAAATTAGAGATATAAAAAAAGTTATCAATAAAACATTTTAAAATATACATAATAAAGCTGAAGATGGTTCAAAAGAGAACAAAAACAAGCACTGCTAACCTTGAGCAAGTTACTTAACCCCAATTGCTTAGGGGCAGCCAGGTGGCAAGAGCACCAGCCCCAGAGTTGGGATGACTTGGGATCGAATCCCAGGCTCTGATACTTAGCACCACACCCAGAAACAACTGGCCATGTAACCTTAAGTAAGTTACTTAACCCCAATTGCTTAAAAAAAAAAAAAAAAAGCACAGCAGTGTTGGAAACATGTTAATTTAACATATAGGTTTTTTAAGCCATACATTACATTAATAGATTCATGCGGTCATATAAAATCCTCTTTCTCTCTTCTTTGACAATGAAAATATTCACGTTTGTTGAGTGTCAAACTCATAAAGAAAAAACTAAAGTAGGATAAAAATAAAGGTTATCTATTTTCTATGGGTAGTCAAAGCACAAAAGTATAGCAAATTTTTATTTTATTTTTTGCTTTTTGGAGAGCAGGGAAATTGGGGTTAAGTGACTTGCCCAAGGTCACACAGCTAGTAAGTGCTAAGTGTCTGACACCAGATTTGAACTCAGGTCCTCCTAACTCTGGGGCCGGTGCTCTATTGACTGTGCCACCAAGCCGCCCCCCCCAAAAAAATTTTTTTAATAGTTGCTACCTTATAATTTCTATGCCACTTTATTTTTTTTCAAATGCTTTATTAACTTCTGATTTACATCATTCATTTCCACCAGATTTTGAGTTACAAATTTTCTCCCTGTTTTTCCCCTACCCACCACCCCAAAATAGCAGTCCCACAGGATATCCCCTCCTCCAATTTGCTCTCTCCCATATTTTCTCCCATACCCCTTTCCACTTTTCCAGTGGATCTCTATGCCCCAGTGCCTGTATATCTTATTTCCCAATTACATGTAAAATAATATTGATAATAGCATATATATATATATATATATGTGTGTGTGTGTGTGTATACATATTTGAGTATTTGATTTTAAAACTTTGAATTCCAGATTCATTCCCTTCCTCCCTTGTCACCCATCCTTACTGGGAAGATAAGCAGTTCAGTATAGGTTGTACATGTGTGGCTAATGCAAAACAATAACATAACAGATATATTATAAAAGACTGACTCTATTTCCCTCCCTCCTATCCCACCTCCCACTTGCTCTATTCTCTACTTTGATCCTGTCCCTTTTCAAAAGTGGGTGCTTCCAACTTCCCTCCCCCCAGCCTGCCCTCCCTTCCATCATCCCCCCTCTCATCCCCTTCCACCCCTACTCTCCCAGAGGGTGAGATACCCTATTTAGTGTGTATTTCCTTTCCTCCTCAAGCCAAATTCAGTGGGAATAAGGATGACCCATTCCTTTAGCCTTCCTATTCTTCCCCTCCATTGTAACCATTTTCCCTCGCCTCTTCTATATGATAGTTTACCCCATTCTGTCTCTCCCCATCTCCTCTCATTATATTCCTCTCTCAATTTCACCTTTTCAGTATAATCCCTTTCTGTTAAATTGGTCCTGTGCCTTCTATCTATGTATAACTGTAAATATATATACCCACATTCACATATGTATTCATATGACCATATACCCTCATATATAGACATATATATATTTCTATTCCCTTCAACTACTGAGAAAAGTTTCATAAGTTACAATTATTGTTTTTCCATGTAGGAATGTTAATAGTCCAACTTTGATAAGTTCCTTATGATTTCTTTTCCCTGTTTACCTTCTCATGCTTCTCTTGCTTTTTGTATCTGAATGTCACATTTTCTATTCAACTTTGGTTTTTTCAGCAAGAATGCTTGAAAGTCCTCTATTCCACTGAATGACAATATTTTCCCCTGAAACATGATACTCAGTTTTGCTGGGTAGGTGCTTCTTGGTTTTAATCCCAGCTCCTTTGACCTCCAGAATATCATGTTCCAAGCCCTTCAATTCCTCAATGTAGAAGCTGCCAGATCCTGGGTTATCCTGGTTGTGTTTCCACAATATTTAAATTGTTTCTTCCTGGCTGCTTGTAATATTCTCTCCTTAACCTGGGAATTCCGGAACCTGGCTATAATATTCCTAGGAGTTTTCTTTTTGGGATCTTTTTCAGGAGGTGATCGATGGATTCTTTCAACCTCTATTTTGCCCTCTGGTTCTAAAACATCAGGGCATTTTTCTTTGAGAACTTCCTGGAGGATGATTCTAGGTTCTTACTTTGATTATGGCTTTCAGGTAGTCCAATCATTTTTAAATTACCTCTCCTGGATCTATTTTCCAGGTCAGTGGTTTTTCCCATGAGATTTTTCACATTGCCTTCTATTCTTTCATTTGTTTGGATCTGTTTAACAGCATCTTGATTTCTCATAAAGTCATTAGCTTCCATTTGCTCCAGTATTGAAGCAATGATTCTCCTCAGTGAGCTTTTGAGATTCTTTTTCCATCTGGCAAATTTGGCTTTTTAAGGCATTCTTCTCTCATTGCCTTTTTGAGCCTCTTTTGCCATTTGAGTTAGTCTGTTTTTTAAGGTGTGATTTTCTTCAGTCAGGCTGTTGACTCTCATATCATAATTTTCTTGCATTGTTCTCATTTCTCTTCCCAATTTTTCCTCCACTTCTCTTATCTGCTTCTTAAGGTCCTCTATGGCCTGTAACCACCTCGTATTTTCCTTTGAAGCGTTTAGTGCAGGAGTTCTGACTTCACTGTCTTCCTCCTGTTCCATGCTTTGCTCCTTTTTGTCCCCAAAATAAGAGTCTAATGTTGGAATCTTCTGTCTGCTTTGTTTCCTTTGCCTGGTCATGTCGCCCCTCAGTCATCTGATCCCTGGGCTTTTTGCCACAGTAGGACTCTGCCACCAGACAGGGGAGCTTTTGTCCCAAACGCTGGGGTTTTCTCAGCTGCCGGCGGTATTAGATGGGTGCCCTCTCTGAGGTCTCCACACGCTCTAGCAAGCTAGACACACATCCCAGGACCTCCACCCTAGACTGCAATCCAGATCCAAGCAGGTTAAAGCAAGAGCGATTACCCTTCAGACTGGTGTTTGGTCCCCCTACACTCTGTAGGCCAGGAGCTGAAGCTGCCATGTGGCACTGGCTGGCTGTGCTGGTGTCTCAGTGGCTTCTCACCCCGGGGGCAAAAGCCAAGCACTCCAACTTACTGGGTCCCAAAGTCCAGACTGTACTGACCTCTCATTTTGTCCTTCGTGTCTATGAGTTGATAAATCTGGAAATGGCCACAGCTGCTGCTGATCTGGAGTCCCTCTGGCCAGAGGCTGGTCAGGCCCGCCCTGGGGCTAAAGCCTCAGTGTGGGGCTGGGCTCAGCTCCCAGAGCACTGCGCTGGCCGATTCCTGCCGGCCTGCTGGGCTGTCCTCAGCGGGAGGTTAGCTTCTCTGTGTCATTTTGTGGGTTCTGCAGCTCCAAAGTTTGTTTAGAGTCCCCTTTTTCATGGATTGGGGAAGGTGGAAGCCGGAGCAGTGGGGAGGTCCTGCTTCTACTCCAGCTTGATTCCGCCCCCTATGCCACTTTATTTTACCAAGAGATAGTCACTTACCAAGGTAAATGACTTTATTTTATTTATTTAGTGGATCATCTGATAAATTATCCAAATATACTTAAAGTTGTAGATAACAGAGATTCACAGTTTCATAAACAAGTTTCTTTTCCTGTTCTTTACATATGGAAATGTTTATATTTGTCAATGTTTGTCAAGGTCACAATAAAAAAAATGGGGTAGTTTTGTCATGTCCAGTGGGGAAAAAATTGTAATATAGATACTTTTTATTTTTAGAAGATAAAAGGAAAAAATTAAATTATTCCTTTGGAGTTGCCATAGCAACTGTATTTTAATTTTGTAGCTATTAAAAACATTAATCACAAAGTAAAGATAGTCAATTCAACAACATTTTAAATTTGGTAACAGTATATTCTTAGACTTATACCTTGGTATGTCACTCTTCAGCCAAGAATTTTTACCCAAATAAATGAAATTGTAAAGCATCATTGCTAAGTGATAAAACTCCACGTAGCAGTAAGTGCTGACAACTTCTAATATAGCTAGTTACTCAAAGGATGCTGTTATAAAGAATGTTTATATGCTTAAAGGGCTCAATTTGGGAGACTGCATATCCCAAATAAAACTGTTAAAATAAATATTTCCCACCAGTTTTTTTTTAACTCTTAGTCTACAATCTCTACTTCATATTCTGGATTTCCACAATGCTTATTCGCTCAATCTTCCTGGGCTTTATTAGTATTTCTTTTGTCTGCAAAGTACAAAAACTGATATTCATACTCCCCTTAAATGTCCCAGTATGAATTTTACTAAACAAATAAGAATATAGAATAACCAAAATATAAAACCACTGGACTTAGATCTGGGACCCTCCACCTAGCTAATTATGTAGCTTGATAGGAGTAACTATTATAAGTCCCAATTAAGACTCCAATCCTTTAGTTCATTTTCAAACCTTTTAGACACTGTTCAGAGCATTCTGAAATGCCCTGGGGAAATCGAGTCTTTTCTATTACTAAACTATAATAATTCACTAAACTATAATCACAAAGGAACAGGTATTTCAGATATTCTTACTGCTTGTGAAATAAACCTATATTTGGATGGTTTAATGCTTAAACCCTCACATCCACATAGATCAAGAAAGGATACCTGACAAAGAGAGCTTGATGAGAAGAGCTTAGTCATGCAAACTTGATCACCACACAGCATTGGCTATTACTGTGTACAATATTCTCCTGGTTCTGCTCTCTTCACTATTCATCAATCCATGGAGTTCTTCCAGGTTTTTCTGAAAGCATCCTGCTCATCATTTCTTATAACACAATAGTATTCAGTTTACATTCATATACTACAACTTGTTCAGCCATTCCCCAATAGATGGACATCCCCTCAATTTCCAATTCTTTGCCACCACAAAAAAGCTATTATAAATATTTGAGTACTATTCCCTTTTTTTTTTAAATCTCTTTGGGATGTAGACCTAGTAGTGGTATTACTAGATCAAAGGGTGTACAGTTTGACAGGCCTTTGGATATAGTTCCAAATTGCTCTCCAGAATGGTCAGATCAGTTCACAACTCCACCATCAATGCATTAATGTCCCAATTTTCCCACATCCCTTCCAACATTTATCATTTTCCTTTTCTGTCATATTAGTGAACCTAATAGGTATGAGGTGGTACTTCAGAGGTGTTTTAATCTGCATTTCTCTAATCAATAGTGATTCTGGACATTTTTTTGTATGACTATAGATAGCTTTGATTTCTTCTTCTGAAAACTGCCTGCAGAACACCCTTTTCATGGAATCATGATAATCTCTTATGATGCATAATAATATAATTAATATCTTAATATCTGTGTATTCAAAAACAAAGTGAACATTTTCTATAAAAATGTTTTCTGATTAGATCACCTATGTTGAATAACATTCAAGTTTTATAAATCAAGCACTTAAATAGTCAAAGAAACTTTGGATCAATACTTTTATTAGTTATTATTAAAGTATTATAATTATTATATTATTTATTTAATTATAATTATATTAACTAGGTAGCTAGGTGGTACAATAGATAGAGCACTGGACTTGGAGTCAAGAAGACCTGAATTCAAATCCAACCTGGACAAGTCATTTAACCCTCTGCCTAGTTCAGTTTCTTTATCTGTAAAATGGGGACAATAGTAGCACTCACCTCCCAAGTAGTTGTAAAAAAATGAGCTATTTGCAAAGAATTTACAAATCTTAATGCACTATACAAAAGCTTGCTATTTTTTTATGCCACCATTTACAAACTTTGCCAAAAGACTTCACTGTCTCATTATGTAAATTACCTTTTAATAGAAAAACTAAATTACAACAATGTAAATGATTGAGACAGCTTCATAACAAAATACAACTACAGCAAGGGACAAAGTACCAAGTAAAGTAAAAAATTCCTAATAAATTGTACTAACTCGAAAATTCACCCTGTACTAAATTGATTATTAAGCAAGTTTAGTAAAGTATAGCAAAGACATCTCATGATGACTAGAATGATACAAATCCTTGTACTATAAAGGTTACGTTTTTAGCACCTTCCTTTTAATTATTTCCAGTTTAACCTGCATATAGGCTTGTCTGGGTTTTTTGTTTGTTTGTTCACTTATTTGCCTATTTTCTCCCCTAAGAGACTGTGAGCTCCTAGAGGGCAAGGATTGTGTTTTGCCTTTTTTTTTAATTCCCAGAATTCAGCAGTCTGTCACATAGAAGGTGCTTAATAAATGTTTACTAACTGATTTCTGAGATCTTTCTTTTTGCTTTCATTTTAGAATCAGTCCTGAGAACTTTACCAAATCAGATGCTTCTGCATTGAATTCAAATATCATTATTCATAGGTTAGAGGATAGGTAAATGTTATGAGTCAAACAATGTCTACACCAAAACAATTTGCCATATTATTTTTACTATTCTTCTCACTAATCATTTTTTTCCATTTTTCAAATACATCACTAATTTAATTCTACTGAAAAATATAAGCCATTCAGAAACAACTGAACAAAATTTGTATAGATGACTTTATTCACTGTCAAGTATCCAATTAATGACTGTTTTCATTATCTGAACACATTTCTTTGGCAATCATCTTCACTGACTACTTCAATTTATATCTCTTCTATACCAATGCTCAAATAATACAAAATGTTTTTAACATCAGGTTAACTTTTTACTGTACCTTTAAGTCTAGGAAGAAAAATCAATTTTCTCCCCTTCCCAAAATCAGTTCTATGGTGATAATCAGCATTTCTCAAATTATACAGAATAACTTCTGGTGGCTGGCTATACAAAAAGTAAAGGATTTATAGATGAAATTTATTAACAAAATAACTGGCACAGGCACCCCATCGTTACCTATTAAGTTGCAGCTCACCAAGGGATTCAAAAAACAATGTCTAAAAAGCAGGTCTAAAATTCAGTATGTTTTACAATTAATGGCAGTACATAATGCATTACAAACAACAATCTCTCTTCAAAGACTTACTCTGTGATCTGGACAAAATTCTAAATACACAAGCCCAATGATACCAAAAATATATTCTAGTAAATTCCTGAAGAACAGGGACTGACTCTTGTTTTGCATCTTTCTTTTTATTTTCAACTCACGAGTATTGGAGTCTTACACAGGGTTGAAGTTTAACAAACTTTTGTTCAAGTGAATACTGCAATGTCTTCCATTCAAAAAAAAAAAAAAGGCCTTGGCAACTTGAGGAATGAGTCTATACACAAAAAGTTCAGGTAGGGACCTCAAGAACCACCAGAGGTCCTAGTCAGAGACCAGTCATCATGGAGAAGTTACTAAAAAAGTATTTACAGGGTCACTCATGGGTTAAAGAAATAGAAATTAATAGTGAGAAATCTCTGAAAAAAAAAAAAGGCTTTATCATGGAGAAAAAGGAAGAGAAAAAACAAAAAAGGAAATAGTCAACCAAATAAGGAGAAAAAAGAAACTCAGCAAAATGGACAAGATGCTATCAATCTGGATTCCACTCTCAGCTTCAGAAACAAGTCACTGTGAAACTTTCAACAAATCATAAATCCTCATTTCCTCCACCTATAAATGCCACTATAAAATCATGCTCAAAACATTTTACATATATATATATAACTTGATAAAGCACAAAAATCACTGTTGATTATTCCTTTCTTTATTCTTAACTTAAACATCAAATAAAATAGGCAACAGAATGAAAGCCTGTACATGAAACTTCAGCTTGCTGTCTCTTATATACAGCTGCCTTTCTTTTTAAATATTGAATTCAACAAACCACAAGATGTTAGAAAAAAAATCATCACTGGAGGTGAAAGTAATTAATTTATCCTATATCCTAACAAAATTTAAATATTCTATAGTCAAAAAATATGGTTTTTGCATTTACATGTGTAATGTATAGTGCTATCCCAGTGCATTTTATAGACAATATCAACTATAAGCATTTGAATTAAACAACATACAAATAAAATGCCATTCATCCTATTCCACATATATAAGTATGTGTCTCACACACACACACACACACACACACATATAAAACCATAAGTTAAATATTGAGTCATTCTGGATGCAGGTTATGTATGCTATCAGCCAGTTATTTCTGGCATTTTGTTTAGCTTTTCTTCATTACAAAGGAGAATTTGTGAGGAATATATTAGGAAATGACTGGTGTAAAAAAGGGCATTAATAAGTCTTTTCTCCAACAAATAAAAGTATATTTATGTGCACTTGAAGATATCACATAAAATCCCCTCAGGTTTACTGGAATCTTACTATAATATCCAACAATCTTGCCCTTGCTCTTTCATTTCCCTCAAGAACACAGAAAAACTTAGCTAGACCTTCTCCTCAAGAGGCAAGGAGCAAAAGAAGGAAACTGTGTATCTGGACCCTATTTTCCACACCTTGAAGAAAGGGTTTCTAGAATTAGCTTTGCAATGGGAAAGATAGAGGCACTATAAGTTCTCCAGACTCTATCTTACAAGGAAGAAGAACTACAGGAAATATACTAAATAGATGAAAAAAAAAAAAGAATATTTTTAAATTGGATTATAATTATAGCTAGCATTTACGCAGCACTTTAAGTTGCAAAGCACTTTATATATTAACATATCTATCATATATTCACATATATATCATTATATTATGAGACACTGAGGTAACCTTCCTCACTTCAATCCCACAGTTTCACCTCTACTATATTCTCATATATTCAAGGCAGTATTCTGTGACAGCAAAAGAAATGTATAGTTGCATGTACTAGTGAAGTTTTAGTTTCAATCAATAAATTTAAAGCTAGAAGGGATCTTAGAGGTATTCAGTTCAAATCCCTCTTGAGGAAATAGTCCCAGAGACATTAAGTGTCTTCTTGACCAGGGTCTCAGGTAAAAGGGTAATCACCAAGAATTAAATCCAGGTCCTCTTTACTCCAAATCCAACAATTTTCCCAGAGCACCACGTTGCCACCAATTGCTGAAAAACTGTTTTCTTTCTTCACAGCAAAGATTTCTCCTAAACTTCTTTTGGGTTAAAGAAACCTTATATAGTTCTATCTTAAAAAGCAAAGTTAAGAGTTGCCTTTTGCCAGAAGGAAGAGAAAGAGAGAGAGAGAGAGGCAGAGACAGAAAGACAGAGAGAGAGAGAGAGAGAGAGAGAGAGAGAGAGAGAGAGAGAGAGAGCCCACCACTCTTAAGGACTAATCTTTGAAGTACAGCAGAGAATATATACAATCTTGGCAGAAGCTCCCAGACTCCTGATTCTAGCCTCTATGGTTCAAAAGTTGTATAATTATTCTTCTCTAGAACTCCTACTTTCCTATTTATAAAGTATTATAGTGCCCTGGTTCAGGTGTCACTAGGCAAACTAAACTAAACTGACTTCCAGCAGCAATTTATTAATAAAAGACAGAAGCAGCAAATAGAATTTCCTATTTTATATATTAATCAGAGATTAGGTGATTCAACCTAAATCACAAATATCACATCACCCAAAAGCAGTAACATAAACAGTATCAGGCCCTAAAAGCAGAAGGCATGCTTCCTAGATACAGTTCAAAAAGTACAAGTAAGGCTCACATAAAAACACTGTCTTCTAAATCTGGTTAATTTTTGTCCATTGCTCCATGAATAAATCCATCTACCACTATGGTCATTGTTATTTGAGGCAGCAAAAAAAGAAAAACTGTTTAGCATTAATCTCATAGACGTGCTCAAAAAAAAAAAAATCCAACAGACTCTCTATGGTTCTACCTTGTCTGTGACCCAGTTACTGGTAGTAGTTATACTACCAAATTTCTTTCCTTTCTCTTCCTTATTGAACACCTCACAATTTCAAACATGGAATTTACTGGTCAACACAATTCCAACTCTTTGTTACTTACACAAATCTTTTTTTGGAAGGCTGCCCTGGGTGTTGTGCTACTGTGAAGGCCCTGTGTCCAAACACAAAGCAAGATACAATGAACAAGAAAAACCAACAACAGCTGCACAATTCAGTAAACAGGGACTTTATTGACCATGAGTTGATGTCACCTCATTCTACTTATCCCAAAAGAAATGCATCTAGGATTCATCAATGCAATGAGCTTCTTTTTATGTTTGTTTCTGCCTTTCCAAGTGTACAAAAAAGAAAGTAAAATAAGAATAGCAGTTTTCTATTTTCAAGAAATATACCACATTATTCCTACTACACTATCCTCTATTCTTGAATCTCTTGCTCACAAACCCCATCGCTGGATTACTCTGACCCGAATGGAGCTGGAGAAAGTCACCAAATTATGCTGATTGGGTCCACCACATATTTGTTGTGTAATCTCAACTAATAAGCAGCAAAGGACAGTAGAAAGAGAGATGATCTTGGAATCAAGGAAACCTAGGTTCAAGTCATGCCTCTCTGATAAAAACTGGTTGTGTGACCGTGGGCAAGTCACTTAAGCTTTCACTGTCCTAGACAACTCTCTAAAACTACAAATACAAAGAAGGTGCCAACCTACATTGATAAAAGGAGTTTCCCCCTCAATCAGTGAAACTGCAGCTCTCTACCCCTCATACTCTCTCATAGTCTCTACCCCTATCCCTTACTCTCAAATGGGACCTCACTAACACAAGATAATCCTTCCACTACTCATCTATTATACTACTTACCAAAAATACTACTTTCCAAATCTTCTCTTTCATCCTTCAGATTCCCAAGGTATATCCTCCTCCACCTTCTCAGCGAAGGGCTTCACCTCATACTTCACAAAATAACTAAGGCCATTTCTTCTCCCCTTTTCATCTCACATACTTCTGACATTTCTTACTATCTCTTCTTTGACTCAGGGTGAAGAGGTGGCCCTTTTCCTTGTCAACCTTTTATAATCCTACACGCACTCTTTTTGCTTTTTGGAGGGGGGAATGCAGGGCAGTTGGGGTTAAGCGACTTGCCCAAGGTCACACGGCTAGTAAGTGTTAAGTGTCTGAGGACTCATTTGAACTCAGGTCCTCCAGATTCCAGGGCCAGTACTCTATTCACTGCACCACCTAGCCTCCCCCTACATGCACTCTTGACCTTATTCCTTTTAAGCTTCAGCAGTCTCCACAACTATCATCCCTATTCTCTAAACTTCCATCTCCTCCCCATCTACCAACAGCTTCCCTGAGGCCCACAAACATGTCACCTCCCCTCCCCCAGAATCACTCATCATTAAAAAACTCTCACTAAATCCTACAACCCCGGCTAGTTAGAATCCTAAATCTTTCCTCCTCTTTGCTGCTAAATTTACAGAAGCAGTATATATTTGGCAACTCCATTTCCTCCCTCCGAACTCTTTTTCTAAACTTGCTGCAATATGGCTTCTCATCTCACCATTCAACTGAAGCTGCTCTTTCCAAAGTTACCAACAATCACTTAATTGCCAAATCTAATAGTTTTTTCTTAGTCTTCATCCTTCTAGTCCAGAGCTTCTTAAACTTTTTTCATTCGAGATCCCTTCAGCGTTTCTTAAACTGGGTATTATGATCCACAGTTTAAGAAGCACTGTTCTAGATCTCTCTGAAGCATGTGACTTAATCACCTTCTTTTCCTCACTTGCTCACTCTTAATGACTCCTGCCTGTCTTAACCACTCCTCAGTCTCATTTGCTGGATGTTCATCTATATGATGTTCATAACTACATGTGTCCTCCAGGGCTATGTCCTGTGCTCTCTTAATTTTCCTACGTTCATTAAATTTAAGCTTCGTGAAAGGAGGAACTATTTTTGTCTTTTTTTATATACATACAAAGCTTAACAAAGTGCCTAAAACATACTAAATGCTTAATAAATACTTTTGGAGTTTTTTTTTTTTTCCTCATTCTCTTAACTTTTTAAATGGGGCCAGGGAACATCGCAATAGTGACACAAAAATGAAGTAGCCATTGTAACTTTTTTTTTAAAAAAGCATATGAAATGGAGATTCACAGTTTCATATAGAATTTTATTTTTATGTTCTGCTTTGTGTATGCAAATGCTTTTTGGTATATAAGTAAAGAATTTTTTAAAAGTTTCAAAAAAAGTTGCTGATTAATTCAAGCATAAAATGATTATACCTATAAGCAGACTAACTTGAATTTGTCCTACTTTTTCCTTTTTATCATAACTATCTGGTCTTCAGTTTTCAGGAGGATCTCTCATATTATTCCACAGGATGACCATAACAGAAATTCACTATCCCAAACTAATTTGAGATAAGTCTACTGTGAGCCTGACAGATTCTACATTGAAGTATAAATCTGCCTTAGTGAAAAAAAAAAGAATAATCTTGCAACTCCAATTCTAACTCCACCTTCATTTATAGAATTACACTATACTACAGGAGACTAACCACTATAGTTATTTTAAAGTTAGTTTTTAAATATTAAGTTTCATTAAATTCAGTGATAAAAACCTTGGGTAAGAAGGAGAGGCCATCAAGATTTTATAAAATGTTAGAGTTATAAGATATTATGATTTTCTGGAATTACTGATGTTTTTTAAATACTTATTCAAATACTACTTTAATGGGTCAGCTAGGTGGCACATTGAGTAAGAGCCAGAGTCAGAGGACCAGAGTTCAGTTCCGGCTTCAAACACTTAACACCCATACAAAAAAACTAGCCTGTAACCTTGGACAAGTTACTTAACCCCAAGTGCCCTCCAAAAAAAAAAAGGCAAATACTACTTTAACCTATTAATCACTAAGAATCTAAATACTAAACTAAGTGTTAACTCCTTACAGACACTTCACCTCAAGTCTCTCCCCAGTCATTGTACTATCCTCTACTCAGTTGTCAAAATGATTTCTCCAAAGCACAGGACTGACCTTGTCACCCCCATTTCCCAATTAACTGTAGTGTCAGTCAACAAAGAATTTATTAAGCATCTACTATGAGTCAGGCACTGTGCTAAGTGCTTCAGATAAAAAGAAAGGCAAAAACAGGGCCCCTAATTTCAAGGAAGTCACATTTTAATGAGGGAGACAACATGTAAAAGAAAATTTTGAAGGAAAGATGAGGGAAGGGGAAGAGACCTAGTAGAAGGAGGTGCCTTTTAGAAAAGTGATATTTGAGCTAAGTCTCAAAGGAGTCCAGGAAAGTCAGGAGACAGAAGTAAGACAGGGGAGCATATTAAGTATAGGAATGCCAAAGACAGCAGGCTGCCACTAGAATTTACTGAGTAAGGGAATCAGACCTGCATTTTGGGAAAAATCACTTTGCCAGCTAAGTGAAGAATAGACTGAAATAGGAAAAGACTTAAGGCAGAGAGATCAACCAGAATGCTATTTCAATAGTCCAGGTACTCAGTTTTGTGTGCCAATATCAGAGCACATACAGATTCTGTGAATGTAGGACCTGACAAGAGAAGGGATATGTGAGGTGTATTCAAGTAAGGGTTCAAGAATGACACTGAGACTGTGGAGTCTCAATGACCTGGAGAATGGTGATGTCCTCCACAGTAACAGGAAAGTGAGTAGGATTTGGGAGAGAAAAGAGATGAGTTCTGTTCTGGGCATGTTGAGTTTGAGGGGCCTACAAAACAACCAGTTTGAAATGCCCATGCCCACAAGCCATCATTTTGGTCCTGGCCTGGAGCTCAAGAGATTAGAGATGTTTATTACTATTAAGTTCTTTTCAATTTTCCAAAAGGTTTAAATACCTCATTTGACTCTGACAACTACCTTGAACGGTAGGTGCTATTACTATTCCCATTTTACAGATAAGGAAACTGAGGAACAAGGGGTATTAGTGAATGGCCCAGAGTCACCCAATTAAGTGTCTGAGGCAGGATTTGAATCTAAGGTCTTCCTGACACTAACTTCAACACACTATCCAATGTGCCATTCTACCTAATAAAGGACTGAGGGTCTTTCTTTGTATTCCCAGTGCTCACTTAGCACAGGACCCGGCACATAGTAAGCACTTCATTCACCCCACATATCCAGTCCATAACCAAATCTTTTCATTTCTACCTAGACATCCCCATCCTTTCCATTCATACAGCCACAATGCTAGTTCAGGTCTTCATCATGTCCAGTCTAGACTACCACAATAGCCTTCAAACTGGTCTCCCTGTCTAGTTACTACCCAATCTAACACATTCTTTATTCAGCTCTCAAGGTGATTCTGCTAAAGTGTAGTCAGACTGACCGCGTCACCACCTATGTATAGTTCAGGGAACTCCAAGGGCTCTCTATCAACTCCAGCATCAAATATAAAGTCTTCAGTTTAGCATTTTAAAGCTTTTCACTTGGTGGCCCCTCCCCTATCTTTCCAACTTGGCTGGTTGCTGTCCTTCCTTCTCAAGAGGAGCAAAATGCTATTACTACACCAGAGTTAAGTTACAGTGAGTGTGACTATGGCTGATCAAACCAATACGAGCTTGGAATGTTCTACCACAGGTTGCGCACAAATAGTCCATACTAACATTTAGGGTGGATTCTCTAAATTTGCACATATTGAGTTTCTTTTGAGCTACTTCAACTTCATTTTGCTCATAGAACATATCACCTTCGATGAGGGCATACCATGCTGAGCAGTCCTATACCAGTGTCTCCTATGTCACACAATCATTTCCAGAGTTCTTAAGAGACCTTAAGAATGTCTTTGTGTCACTTCTTTTGACCACCACAACAGCACTTGCCCTGTGTGAGTTATCCACAAAATAATCTTTTTGGCAAACATACTGCAGAGAGCACAACTACAATGAGCTGACCTTTCCAACCAACTTACACTCAACCCTCCCAAGTACTCTATGATCCAGCTACCCTGACCTACTTGGAGTTCTTGGAACACAACACTCCTTGCCTTTGCAATGGCTCTCTCCCATTACTGGAATGATCTGTCCCCTCACTCCACCCATTACTTCCTTCACTCCCTTCAAAACTCAGTTCAAATTCCACAGAGGAGGATTTTCTAGTCCCCGTAGTTATTAAATATCTTCCATTTTCATATCATCTTTATATATTCTGTTATATATCTTGAACATTCCTAGACATTTATATATCGTCCCTCCCCATTAGAATGTACACTTGTAGAGAGCATGGGCTACAATTTTTGCTTGTAGGGAGAGGTTTTCTTGCCTTTCTTTGTATGTTCAGTGGTTAGCACAGTACCTAAGACATAATAAGGCTTAATAAAGGGTTATCTACTGATTGATAACTGATCATACGTAACAGATAGCAATGGTATTCTGTATGATTACCAGAAAGATAATATATGCAGAAGACCATTCTACCTTTTACTCAAGAAACAACAAAAATCATCGCAATTTCATTTTGGATTGTACATAACATAGGTTGTAAAGGACTAATCGAACTCAATTTCTGCCTTCTTCTAGATACATTTCTCAGGTCCCTTCTTAAATGAGGATAAAGGACTTAAAAAGATCTAAGAGTTTATAACACAGAAAAAAAAGAAAGAGATATAACACAGAAAAAAAAAAGTTTTCAAACATGCCTTCTTAACCTTCAGTGAGGACAACTGTTTCCCAAAAGGAATCTTTTAAAGCCAATATTTATGTCCTCACAGAGAGGAGATGCTTGAGAGAGAAACCAACATATTTAGTACGACATATTTTATCAAATGCTAGAGTAAGACAGGGACAGCAGGTAAAGTTTTAGTAACACTCATAAGAAGGATTTGATTAAAGGACTAAAAAACTATACATGGGACACTAAGGAAGTCTAGAAACTTTGGGAAAAAAACTGTCACTTATGAGCACAACTGTTTTTGAAACATGGCTTATTTTTATCATCCCGTTCTTAGAAAAAATAAGGAACATCAAAATTAAAGGAGAAAGGAAGGCATCTTTTAAATTCTACTACCATAAATTAATAGCTAAGAACTATTTTAATTCACCTGTGTAATAGTATTGGCATTTAAAGATTCCCCTGTATTGGCTTGGTTTTTGGTTTGATTGTGTTAAAACCCAGAGCTTGTGAATCCCACTTGGGGGATGGACTTGTTGACGTGAAAAGAGGGGGCTGGACTGGGAGGGGCTGGTGACGTAAATTTGGAGAGACACAAGAGAGAGGCAGAAGAACTTTTTGGAAGCAGCACCTTTGGAGGCAGAGAGAGACTGAGAGGATTGCTAAGGGCCACTTTGAATTACCCAGGACTTTTGAGAGCTGCCATCCAGAGCTGCCAAGGACTGAGGAGACATGGCTGTTTTGCTGGTACTTTGTCTGTTTTGATGTTGTTTTGCCAGATCTGTCCACTGGTGAAAGACAGTCCTGTTGTTGCAGAAGTTTTGGAACCTTGCTGTTGGTTCAGAGCTCCTAAGACTGTTCTGCAGACA
>NW_027187398.1:3684660-3723436 GCF_028583685.1 Petaurus breviceps papuanus | reverse complement strand
TGGAACCTTGCTGTTGGTTCAGAGCTCCTAAGACTGTTCTGCAGACATAGAGTGAATACTGTCCACTGGTGAAGGACAGTGCTGTTGTTGCAGAAGTGTTGGAACCTTGTTGTTGGTTCAGAAGCCCTGAAGAAGGATTTTCTTGTTGTATGTTTACAGAAATCCTGGAAGAGGGTTTTGCTAATGTTTTCAGGGGTCCTAGGACTGTTCTGCAGACAGAGAATGAATTAATGAAGACACTGGCAATGCATCTTGTGGCCTTGCTAAGCTTTGTCTCCCCAGGAACAAAGATTGCTGAGACCTTGCCTGGTGTCAAGATGAAGAAAAGACCTCCATTTGGGTATTAAGTGCTGTGCTTAAACTTGTTGTAACTCTGGGGTAGATTCAATTGTGCTCCAGGGGTGGGGAACTTTTGACCTTTTTGTGTTCTATGATTGAACAAATGAATGGACTTTACTTATGATTGGAAACTAATCTCCATTTGAGAACAGGGGCTTTGTGATGGACTAAATGAAGGTATAGCCTAGGGGTGGAGTAGTATTTAGAACAGGGACTTTGTAATTGATTAAATGAATGTAATGTCCTGGGGTGGGGTAGTACTTGATTAAATCAGGTAGTACTTAGAGATTATTGAATCACACTTAGTAAATGCTGTATTTTGAATGATGTCATATTTTGATCTTCTCTGTTCTTAATTTGTCACTGAATAAAATGGAGAGCACCTATGCTGGTATTCTGAACCTTGGAAAGTTGCCTTTGCTTGGCATTACATTACATTATGGCGTAGTCGGCAAGGAATACAAAGCATAGTGCCTCTATTTGTTCCAGGATCCATGGCCATTTAGATTGAGATTGTAAGGCCAAGGATCCTGGAGGGGTGGAATGGAATAATAATGGAATATAAAGATTCCCCTTTATTGGCTTGGTTTTTGGTTTGATTGTGTTAAAACCCAGAGCTTGTTAATCCCACTTGTTGGATAGACTTGTTGACCTGAAAAGAGAGTGCTGAACTGGGAGGAGCTGGTGACGTAAATTTAGAGAGACAGAAGAGAGAGGCAGAAGAACTTTTTGGAAACAGCACCTTTTGGAGGCAGAGAGAGACTGAGAGGATTGCTGAGGGCCACTTTGAATTGCCCAGGACTTTTGAGACCTGCCACCCAGAGCTGCCAAGGACTGAGGAGACATGGCTATTATGCTGGTACTTTGTCTGTCTGTTTTGATGTTGTTCTGCCAGATTGCATTACATTACAACCTGTCACAAACGAGCCTCAAAACTTTCCTTTAATATGTTGGGAAAGGTACATAAGAAAAAGACAAGCAAGAAGGGAGGCATAAAAGAAAGGAAGAAAAAATGAGAAGGTTGAATTGGATGATCTTAGTCCTTCCTTTATACATCTTAATTATTTTCACATACAACTTAAAGAACTCTAAGAAAAAATATACTCTATAATTCTCAGAAGTCTTATAAATAAGGACTGAGATAAAATATGGAGGGTATAGTTGATAAATTCTTACTCCCACAGAATGACAAAGCTGTGCTGGGCAGCCTTAGAAAACACAACACAGGCTTTTCAAACCAACATCAAGATCCCAACAGGCTGATGAACTATCAAGAATCCTAGGAAAGACAAAACAACAGATACTATAAATATCAGCTACATCAATGTGCTGTAAACTTTTACGTGCTTAATCTCAGTTACTATAAGTATAAATAACTCAAGGTAAAATCAAACCTAGTGGTTCATTTTGGGGGGTTTATTCAGTTTACATGCAGATCATACTAAGAAAGTTATCCTCAATTATGAGGCCATATTTTTCCTCAAGTCCTTTAAAAGTTCTGTCATTTACAATAATATTTCTCTTTTAAAACCACATTCCCTAAGATGAAGCTTAGTAATTCAGTATATGGTTATGACAATATTTACTTAGGCCACAATCATTCTATAGTCAACACTCTCAAGTAAAGAAAAAGATAAAAAGATCATGTATTCAGTACTAGGACATCAAGGTAAATTTCCTTCTAATGGTTACAATTTTTTTTTTGGAGGGGGGAGGGCAGGGCAATTGGGATTAAGTGACTTGCCCAAGATCACACAGCTAATAAGTGTTAAGTATCTGAGGCCACATTTAAACTCAGATCCTCCTGACTCCAGAGCCAGTGCTCTACTCACCATGCCACCTAGCTGCCCCTAATGGTTACAATTATTGACATAATGCTGATAGTTTCTGTCAAAAACAAAGAAAAATACAACATAAGCAAAGGATGTAATTTAGATAGCTCATGCACCTAAGGAGAGAGTTCTTCAAACATTTTAAACAAATAAGAATGCTAAAAAGATCCACCAAGTTTCACAAACTCTTAGTCTAATTGAAATAACAGGAAAAGTATGACATTTACTAGATGGTAATAAACGGGACCATCCTTTAAAAAAAAGACCTACTTAAATGAAAACTAAGGTCCTCATTTATACTAATATCAACTATTTCCAAATATAGCATTTAAAATTCATAAAGATGCTTCACAGCAGGTTGTAGAAAGACTTGAAGATAGAAAATCTAATCAAGTTAATTTGCCTTCTCTTAAATACACAAATTATTACCTTCAATCCAAAGATTCAAGCTTTCAGCACTGGAAGTAAGACATTAAATTGTATAGGTGGCAGTTGGATAAAAATCTATATGGGTGCTTTGTTTAAAAAGTGGCAGATACTGTACAGTCTTCACAACTTCAAACTTTAGAAACAATGGATTGCTGAACGAACCTGTAAATCATTCTCACTGATTTCCTCTTTCACTCCATGTAAGCTATTGCCTAATTGAGGCCAGACCTGTCAAGCTCCAACAGTATCCAGGAAATGACTACACCATTGGGGCTGAACACATCAACATGTGTGGAATACCTCTTATGCTGAAGTAAGGACAAAAAAAAAGTGAGACTAAGGTTGTTCATTAAGCTAAAGCATTACCTTTACAATACAGCACCAGAAAAAAAATTCAAAAGCAACTCTTTACTGTTTTGACAGACAAAAAACACCTTAGTCCACAATTGCATCCATATCTTACAATGTCAAGTATGGTTCTCTGAAGCCATCCTCCACTTTCTCATGCATTTGCAAAAGTTCATTTTTAACCAGATTAAACAAAACACAACTAAGTGTTTTCCCATTTAAAATTACTTTGTATTTTAATCCAAATCTCACATGTATTTGGACATTAACAGTAGGACCCAGAAGGATGGCAGTTTTCCTGCCTTAAGAACCTGTTAACAGTCTAAAGTCCAACACCCAAAACAGCAAGTTATTGCCATACCTTTTACAAAAAATCCATTAAACATCAAGGAAACATATAAATACAAAAACCAACCCATGAGAAAAATAAACCACATACTGGCTGTTAACTGAGCAATAATCATTTCCAGTTAAGATGTGCACTACTGAACACAACAGCGATAGTACGATAAATATTGGGAGCATTAACAATCTACTGTACATCTAAGCCAAGGAAAGGACAGGCCTCTGTTAATGACACTAAGCCTGGACTCTGAAAGAAGCATAACATAGTTTAACATCAGAATACAGGATTTCCGAATGCCATTTTAATACTACTGGAAGAGTGAAGGCAAGTGCAGTAAAAAGGCAAAGGCCAAAGTCTGCAGAAGGATGAAACATAAGACCAGGGTCTTGTGGCAGCATCAGCTGTCCAGCTTCATCTCACCTCAAACACACAACTTAATTTCAGGATGTCCTTATCACCGCCGGCAGCAAGGGGGAGAGGGAGGAGGAGGAGGCGGGTGCGGATGATGATACTGCACGGGAGAGAGCTCCCAAGTGACAGATAAGGGCCCTAGAAGAAGATCGAGGAAAGAAGCCCCTCTAAGACGGGTTTCTGCCGGCAAGAAGAGAGGGTTTGGCAGCATTCTTGCACGAGAAAGGAGGCTCGCACGCTGCCACTCAGACTGTTAAGGGGCCAGGCGGGTGGAGGCAAAGGACTAGGGAATAACGAGATGTCAGGGGAAGGGGGCTTGGAGACCCTGGAGAGGAGTGGGGGAAGGGATAGGGAGGGGAGGGACTTCCCCAGACATTTCCAAAAGGACATCACCGGAGAGCACGGGTAGTCCCCCTTCCCAGTCACTGGTGGGATCCCCTCCTCGGTGATAAGGCCCTGACCCCATCGCCAAGCCCCTCTCGAAGGGGTGTCGCCCCAGTCCTCCGGCTGCCCCTCTCTCCCTTCCCCACAGACGGACGCTCTCCCTCCATCTCGCTCCCCGTTCTCTCTTAGCTCCCTGAACCTGCCGAGGGAAGGGGATACCCCCCCTCCCGTGGCCTCCCCAGCCCTGGGCCGGCCCCTCCCCCCTCACCTCTCCTCAGCGCCTCCTCATAGCTGAGGAATCCGATCCGTGACTCCTTGGCGCCCATACTCCCTTCATCCCCTCGGCCGGGGGTCGGAGCCTGATAGCGCCCCCCGTCCCCGCTTTCTCCTCGTCGTCGTCCCGGGTGACGGTGTCCTCGTCCCCCGTCCTTCCGCCCCTCCGAGGCGCACCCACTAACAAGTGCGGCTCCTGGCCCGGCGGCTCCTCCCGGCCGCCGCCGATACCGTAGCCAGCCCAGCCGCTGCCACCACCGCTGCCGCCGCCACCGCCTCCATGCTGAGTCACGTGACCCCGCTCCCACACTTCCCCCGCCCTCCCAGCCCTACTCCGCCCTCCTCTTCTTCCACTCCTCCCCCACGGCCTGCCCCAGCGCCAGCCCCGCCAGGGGTCACCTGACCCGAGGCTCGGAGATTGTTCCGGGTAATGGCAGACTGGGGCTTGGGGGGATGGGGAGAGAGCTCTACACCGCACCCAGCCCCTCTTCGGGCAGAGGCGTAGGGGGAGGGGCTGATCCACCTCACGTGTGCTGTCGTCGTTCCCTCTTCCCCCGCCAATCAGAAGCCAAGAGGCTGGATCATCCTCTGGGCGCGCCACAGAAGGTAGTGGGGGGCGGGGGCGAAAAGTGGAGTAGGATTGGCTTCCGGGGCGGGTAGGCCGGGGAAAGGGAGGAACGGATTGGAGGAAGGGGGAAGGCTCAAGGTTCTCCCCGCCCAAAGGGCGGAGCCAGTGCGCCCTCGGAGGGGACGCCAGTTGAGCTTTCGCTGTGCTCTCGGGCGCACGCGCACTGAGTTAGGAAAGGTCAACTGACGGGTCCTTGAGGGGAGCAGTCCCTGAAGAGAATGTGGGACCCCTCCCCCCTCTTCCCTCGCCCCGGAAATCTCTGACAGGGAGAGCTGGGAGAAAAGGGAGGCTCAGCCAGGGCTTCCTGAGAAAGGTGGGGACCGGTCTGAACCATGGCCTCAGCTCCTGGACCTAAGCACTCCCCTGGGTACCAGTCAGGTTCGACCCTGGAGACTTTAAAGTCCTCTAAGGACACGCCCCCCACCCCCGTGAGCTCCCCTCTGATGCTAGAGCTTTGTGGGTTTGCCTTTAAGGGGCCTCCCTCCTACCCAGGAGGCAAAACACCTGCCTTTCCGGCCTTGTTTCCGGTGACTCCCCTTTAAGCTTCTGACTGAGGCGTTCCCTGCACCCAACCCGGCCACAGGCAGAACGACCCTGGAATGTACTGCTTCATGTAAGCTTTTCTGAATCTTGTGGCTGCAGGTGCCGCCTCCTCCCGGGAGTCTTCCATTATAGCCACCGAAGTACTCCTGAAGCGTAGGTCTGACCGGGTCACTCGCCTACCTGCTCAGTGAACTCCAGTGCCCCATTATCACCCTTTAAGATTAAATACGGACTCCTGGCTTTGACATTAAATCCCTTCTCTACCCCGCTCCGACCTAATTTTCTGGGCTTACTATACGTTACTTCCCTCACTCTGTGGGCCAGCCAAACTGTCTTTGCTGTTCCTCACACAAGACCTTGTCTGTGCTTGTGTACTGACCATCTACGCCTGAAATTCGCCTCCTCGTCTCGCGCCTTGCTCTTACTCCCCAGTACTTAGCACAGTGCTTGGACTATAATAGGCACCCATAAAGGCTGGTTAACCTAACCTTCCTGCCCTGTGCCACTTCCAACTCTGTGAAGGGCTTCCTGATTTTCAGCTTTTCCTAATGTCTCCCCAATCACTTTGCATTTATAAATTTTGTACAGATATAAACATTTATTTATATGAACACAAATTTTAATAAATTTTGTGAATATATTGTCTCTCCCGATAGAATATATGTTCTTTGACAGCTAGGGCCTTCAACTTTGTATCCTCTTGACACTTTCTGAGTCAATGCTTTTAGGTCATTGAAAGTATGCCCTCGGGGCAGCTAGGTGGCACAGTGAATAGAGCACCAACCCTGGAATCAGGAGGACCTGAGTTCAAATCCCGACCTCAGACACTTAATACAAAACTAGCCGTGTGACCTTGGGCAAGTCACTTCACCCCAATTGCCCTACCTTCCCCCCTCCGAAAAAAAAATAATAAAAAAAAGAAAGTATGCCCTCACCCCAAATTGCCCACAACATTTTGTCTGGATCTCTTCTTTAACACCATCACACCCCCACACTCTGTGTATCTGGAATGGAAAGGCAATATGATGTATTGGAGAAAGTCTGCCTTGGTAGGGGCTGCTAGTGGATAGAGCACCGGCCCTGGAGTCAGGAGGACCTGAGTTCAAATCCTTCCTCAGACACTTAACACAAAAACTAGCTGTGTGACCTTGGGAAAGTCGCTTCACCCCACTTGCCCTCCAAAAAGCAAAGAAGAAAAAAAAAGGTCTGCCTTGAACCCAAGAATATAAGGACTCAAATCCAGCATATGCTGTCTGTGCAACCCCAGATAAGTTATGTAGGTGTCTCAGTGCTCAAGACAATTCTTTAATTCTCTAAATTGCAGGAAAGGTACCCACCTGCATTGGTAAGAGGGACTCCATGTGGGACTTCCTTATACCAGTAAAATCATAGGTCCAACAATCCAACTTCTCTATGTTATGCCTGTATTTGTGTGCTTGGTACATCCTCCCTCCCAGTACAATGTAATGATATTAGAGGATTAATAGAGGTATAAGGTTTAAGGTTCATAAAGCATCTTACGTCTATTCTTTCATTTGATATTAACTAGTTGAAATCAAGGACTATCTTCTTTTAATCTTTGTAGCCTGAATACTTAGCCCACCATAAGCACTTCATAAATACTGAATTGAATTGGTTATTAAAAATTCAGCTTCATTCCAAGCCAGAGAGACTAATTTAACAGCTTCAGCTCTAGACAACTTTATAAGAAGAAGGTGGTAGTTAAGATGTTTTTACATTAATGCTTTCCCAAGGGACCAGATCTGCAAGGTAACATTAGTCACCCCTTTATCCTTTCAAGGTACCTGCTAAGCAGTTTATTTTTAGACTTCAGATTAGCTCCTTTACTAGATGTCTTGAATCAAAGGGTTGGGAATGCAATTCAGGCCTCTAATTCTAGATCATTAGTTTGATCAGGATATAGTAGTTGTCTACAGATAGAAAATCTCATTCTTTTGACTGAACAGGTAGGATTTTAAACATAAAAGGGGATTTTTGAAGAATCAGTCTAAAAATGGGGCTTTAGCTTAATTCTTTCAAATAAAGTACTCTTCCAAAAACTCAGCTGGTACACATTGTGACAAGAAAGATACTACTCATGGTAACATTCTGCAGCTAAAAGACAAAGTTTGATTGCCAATGTCTTAGATTGCAATTAGGAGAAAGTCAAGTCATAACTATGCAGTTTCTCTTAAAAGAACACAAAAATGTGCTACTCGGAATCCACCTGTGTTATGAGGTTTAAAAAAAAAAAGGGACATGGCGCAGTGAATAGAGCACCAGCCCTGGAGTCAGGAGGACCTGAGTTCAAATTTGGCCTCAGACACTTAACACAAAACTAGCTGTATGACCTTGGGCAAGTCACTTAACCCTAATTGCCCTACCTTGCCCCCTCCAAAAAGCAAAATCTAAAAAAAAAAGTGACAAAAAACACTTGACAATTCAGATGAATACATGAACTAAATATTAAAGAATACATAATAAAAGAAAAAATTGTAAAAAATGGTCAGAGGTACTATTCAAATCTATGGCTAGAAGGAAAATTCTTAAATGAACATCAGAGGTGATCATAAACATTAAAAAAGATTATTTTGATTACCTAAAGCTTTTTGTCTAAACAAAGCTAATTACAATAGGAAGAAAAAGTGTCTAGTGGGGAAATCTGTACAGCAAATATCTCTGATAAAAGTCCAGAATATGTAGGAGGTTGGTACAAACAGAACCAAGAACCATCCCCAACAGATAAGTAGTAAATGGTTATAAAAAATTTTCCAAAGAAGAGATGATAACTGCCAACATGTGGAAAATTCTCCAAACTGCTTATAAGAAAAAAGCAAATTAAAAACATTTCTCAGTTTTAAGCATTTATAAAATTGACAATGATGATGAAACACAACATTGGAGGGCCGTTGGCAGAATTGTGTATTGGTCTGATCACTCTGGAAAACAAGTAATGGTTAAAAAAAAGTCCTACCAAAAGGTTACTCCAAGAGTTGAAAAATAGGGGGGAAATAGGAAATTTTTATATCTCTATCAAAAATTCTAAGCATTTTTTGTGTGATTACAAAAAGTGGAAACATAGTGGATGTCCACTAATTGGAGAATGACTGAACAAACTGTAATATATGAAAGTACTACAATATTATTGTGGTTTAAGAAGTAATGTATAAAGGAAATCAAGAGAAATATGGGGAAATGTATGAAATGATGTAGAATGAAGAAATTGGAACAAGCATAATATATATAAAGGCCATAATAATGTAAAGGAAAACAACTAAAAGCCATCAGAATTCAGATAAATGCAGTGACTAGTCCAAACTTTCCTACTTGCTCTTTCACAACACACTTCATCTTACTGTGACTGTGTATTTGCATAAACAAGACCTACCCCACTGCTTGACCACTTTGCCTCCTCACTTCCAACACCTAGAACCACTGGATCCCTTCAAGGCTCAGCTCAAGTGCTACCTTCAAGAGATTTTTCCTGACGCATCAAGTAGTTAGTGCTCCTTCTAGCCATTTGTTTTGCATATATCCTATATCTATTTAGCCATGAACATGTTTCCCCACACATGCATATGGATACTCTTGAAAGCAAGGACAATCTTACTTTTGCATTTGTACTCCTATCAGCTAGCCCAATGCATGGCACATGTAATAAGTGCTTTTTTGGGGAAGTGGCTAGGTGGTGCAGTGAATAGACTTGGCCCTGGAGCCAGGAGGACCTGAATTCAAATTTGGCCTCAGACACTTAACTCTTACTAGCCATGGGAACTTGGGCAAGTCACTTAACCCCAATTGCCCCACCCTACCCCCTCCAAAAATAAAAGCAAAAAAAAAAAAAAACAGGGATAAACAAATCAAAGGAATCAAATTAGTCAAAGAAGAGACCAAGCTATCACTCTTTGCAGATGATATGATAATATACTTAGAGAATCAAGTAAAAAACTACTTGAGACAATAAATAAATTTGGCAAAGTTGCAGGATATAAAATAAACCCACATAAATCCTCGGCATTCCTGTATATTTCTAATGAAATTCAACAGAAAGAGATAGAAAGAGAAATCCCATTTAAAATTACTGAAGACATTATAAAATATTTGGGCATTTAGCCCAAAACCCAAGACCTATATGAACACAACTACAAAACACTTTTCACACAAATAGAGTCAAATCTAACAAATTGGAAAGACGTCAATTGCTCATGGCTGGGTCAAGCTAATATAATAAAAATGATAATTTTACCTAAATTATATATTTAGTGCCATACCAATCAGTTTACAAAAAAACTACCTTATAGAGCTAGAAAAAAATAGTAACAAAATTCATTTGAAAGAACAAAAGGTCCGGAATATCAAGGGAGTTAATGAAAAGAAATGCCAGGGATGGTGGACTAGCTATACCAGATTTTAATCTGTATTATAAAGCAGCAGTCCTCAAAACTACTTGGTACTGGCTGAAGAATAGAGTAGTGGATCAATGGAATAGATTGGGTACACGAGACAGTCAATGACTATAGTAATCTACTGTTTGATAAACTCAAAGACACTTTTTTGGGGATAAGAACTCACTATTTGACAAAAACTGCTGGGAAAACTGGAATATAGTATGGCAGTAACTGGGCATAGACCATTATCTAACACCATATACCAAAATCAAGTCTAAATGGGTGCATGATCTAGGTATAAAGGCTGATACTGTAAGCAATCTGGGAAAGCAAGGAATAGTTTACCTGTCAGATTTGTGGAGAGGGGAAGACTTTATGACCAAACAAGAATTAGAGAGCATTATAAAATGCAAAATGGATAATTTTGATTACATTAAATTGAAAAGCTTCTGTACAAACAAAGCCAATGTAACCAAGATTAGGAGGGAAATGGGAAATTGGGAAAGAATTTTTACAACCTATGTCACTGATAAAGGACTCATTTCTAAAATATACAGAGAATTGAGTCAAATCTATAAGAATACAAGTCATTCCCCAATTGATAAATGGTCAAAGGACATGAACAGGCAGTTTTCAGAGGAAGAAATTAAAGATATTTATAAACATATGAAAAAATGTTCTAAATCACTATTGATTAGAGAAATGCAAATCAAAACAACTCTGAGGTACCACATCTCACCAGTCAGATTGGCTAAGATGACAAAACAGGAAAATGATAAATGCTGGAGAGGATGTGGACAACTTGGAACACTAATGCATTGCTGGTGGAGTTGTGAACTGATCCAACCATTCTGGAGAGCAATCTGGAATTATGCCCAAAGGGCTATGAATAATTTCATACCCTTTGACCCAGCAATACCACTTCTAGGGTTGTATCCCAAAGAGATCATGGAAGTGGGAATAAGACCCATATGTACAAAAATATTTATAGCAGCTCTTTTTGTGGTGGCAAGGAATTGGAAATTAAGGGGGCGCCCATCAATTGGGAAATGGCTGAACAAGTTGTGGTATATGCATGTTATGGAATACTATTGTGCTATAAGAAACGAGGAGCAGATGGACTTCATATTTACCTGGAAAGGCTTATACGAACTGATGCTGAGCGAGAAGAGTAGAGTCAGGAGGAATTTGTACACAATTACAGACACAATGTATGTGTGACAACCAGCTTTGATAAACGACTCTTCTCAGCAATCCAGAGTCATAAGTGAACCCCAAAAGACTCATGATGGAGAGAGATGTTTACATCCAGAGAAAGAACTGAGTTTGAACCCAGAATGAAGCAAACTACCTGCTCTTTTTCTTTTTCTTATTTGGTTTTGTTTCCTCTTTCCCATTGTTCAATCCATGTGATATAATACTTCTTTATAACCTGACTAATGCCTAATGTGAAAGTATCTGCAGATACTATAGTTGATTGTGTGGCACCATGGGAGGGAGAAGGGGACGGAGAGAAAATTTGAAACTCAAGGAATTGTGGTAATGAATCTTGTAAACTAAAATTAAACAAATTAATAAAGAACAAAAAAAAACAGGGATAATAGATAATTATAAAAGATCAAATACACAATTTTGAATATATAAAAGTGAAAAAATTTTTGTACCAGCAAGATAAATACAGTTAGAACTTCAAGGGAAACAACTGGAAAAATAAAACTTCACATCAAATTTCTCTGATAAAAGTCTAATTTCCAAAACATATAAGGAACTGATAAAACATATGAACAAGAGTGATTGCCTAACAGAAAAATGATCAAAGGATACTAATAGGAAAGCTCAAATGGAGACATGCCAACTATTACTCATATGAAAAAAAAAGTGTTCCAGATCACTAATAATTAGAAAAATTAAAATTAATAGTCCAAAGTTCCAGATTATACCTACCAGATTGACAAAAATGACAAAAAAGGAAAATAATTGTTCAAGGGGTTATTAGAGGACAGGCATATTAATGCATTTTTGGTGATCTATGAATTGGTCCAACTGTTTTGGAAAACAATTTGGAGCTATCCTTAAAATATCTAAACAATACATACTCTTCAACCCATCAAAACTACAATTTAGGCACAAATCCCTAGGAGATCAAGGATAGGGAGAAAGGACTCATATATATATAAAAATATTTATAGCAGCACTTTTCATAGTGGCAAAGAACTGAAACTCCCCTAACAATTGGGATATGACAGGACAAACTGTAGCAAATGAATGTAATGGAATTATTATTCCATAAGAAATAATGAGTATAGGGGCAGCCAGGTAGCACAGCGAGTAAGAGCACCAGCTCCAGTGTCAGGATGACCTGGGGATCGAATCCTGGCTCAGACACTTAGCACCCACCCAGAAACACCTGGCCGTGTAACCTTGAGCAAGTTACTTAACCCCAATTGCTTAGGGGTGACCAGGTGGCTCAGCGAATAAGAGCACTGGCTCCAGTGTCGGGATGACCTGGAGATCGAATCCCGGGCTCAGATACTCAGCACCACACCCAGAAATAACTGGCTGTGTAACGTTGAGCAAGTTACTTAACCCCAATAGCTTAAAAAAAATAATGAGTATAACAGATCCAGAGAATCTAATGTAGAATACTAACTGATGCAGAGTAAAGTGACTAGGACCAGAACAACTTAAGCAATGACAATAATAACATGCAGAAAAACAATTTTGAAAAGCCTCAGAACTGTAATCAATTAAAAGACTGATGATGAAACATGCCTCTCAACTCTTGACAGAAGTAATAGACTTAAAAATGAGATATGCATTTTCAATTGTGACCAATGTATTAATTTTTTTTGTTGATATATATGTAAATATATTATATATATATATATATATATATCTATTATTAGACTAGGTTCCAACTTGGGAGGTAGAATAAGAGTGTAGATTTGTGGGTGGTCAATAGGAAAAATGATCAATATATCTTTTTTTTAAGAAAAATGCATAGAAAAGAACATAAAAAACTAGAACAGTTTTGTCACTAACCTATTAAATATATGTATATTATCAGTACATTATTATGTTATTATTGTTATATAATCTTCAACTAATCTGTCTCAATTGATCCAGACATGCTAGTAGAACAGCAGTATGGGAAAATGGGAAGTAAAGATGGGAAGATGGGAACTCAATATCCTCTCAAAACTTTCAGAGTCCTCTTCTAAGTGTGGAGTTTGGGGAGGGGAAAGAGAGGAGAACAAGTCTGGGCTGAAGTACACTCCTCCCCACCTTTGCAACTTCTGAAGGGATTTTCCTGGAATACCCTTTTCCTCACTGGAATCTCTATCCCTGATTCCAGCTAACTCAATACAAGTCTCAGAAGATATAAATAAATGTCTGTTAATTAGAACTGACTTCATTTCTGGTGTCATTTCATTTCATCCAATGACTTAAAAGGACTTTTTGATTGATTGGTTGATTAAGACAAGTTTTCCTTTATTTAAAGTTTCTTTTTTTTTCTTTTTGCTTTTTGGAGGGGGGAAGGTAGGCAATTGGGGTTAAGTGACTTGCCCAAGGTTACACAGCTAGTTTTTTGCGTTATGTGTCTGAGGCTGGATTTGAACTCAGGTATTCCTGACTCCAGGGCCGGTGCTCTATTTACTGTGCCACCTAGCCTCCCCTATTTAAAGTTGCAAGGCCAGCATGGTGGTTTCTACCTTTCATTTACACTTCTTAAAATACAAATTGTACAAAGCAGAAATTCATAATTTTGGTTTTTTTTAAGGTTTTTCTTTATTTTCTATTTATTGAAATGTTTGTATTTGTTAATGATTATTAATTTCACTTTTAAAAAGAAAATTAAATTTACAAAAGGAAGCAAGTGGTTTCAAAGCCTCAATTAAGCATTTCAAATTATTTTACAAACCTAAAATAGAAACTATGGTTTTAGACTTCTGCAAAAATTTTAACTAGTGAATTAAAAATCAATTGTATTCAGTGATAGGCTAGGCCTCTTTTTTTATGTCGGCTCAATGGTCATCTCATCAAAGAGTTTTCACATATACAGTACATCCTCCTAAAAAAAAAAGTTATGGATTAGAAAAGCAAGCTTAGAAGTCGTATTTCTGCTCTGTCTAGGTTAAGTGAAGCATATTACAGGAGGCAATGATGCAGGACGATATATCTGATGGAAATATAAAATTAGCATTGTCTTGCTTTCTGGTTTGTATTGAAGCTGTTTCTTGAATAGTCAAATGTTAGATTTACCTCCATTATTTAAAATTAAAATAGCATTCAGTTTTACATACTTGAATATAGAAACCTATACCAATTTGTTAGCTTCACTAAACTTGCATATTTACATGGTTCATCTACCAGCTTTTTATTTACATCATATTGTATTTATCACATTGAACTTAAGGGCATAAATCTAAATTCTGGACACCTGCACAACATTTGGAGCAGAGGGGAAAGTTTCTGATTTTCAGGGGCCAAGGGTGGTTCTAAAAGTGGGAGGGGAAATGTAGAGAAGGGGGAACATTTCAACAAGTAGTTTTTTGGCCAGTTTTTTTTTTTTAATCCCATTTCCCACTCTGTCACAGTTACCAATAACTATTACTGAGGAAGACAGTCTGGAATCACATTCTCCCTAGCTGCTAAAAGCCAAAAGACCAGGATTTCTTTTTTCTTAAGCTTTCACCAACTCCACCCTTCACTTAGATATGGAGCACTGAGTAAGATGCAAATAGCTCGTCAGCCAAGAATTACACAGTGATTACAGTCAAAATGATGAGCCTACTCAGACTGACTTTGCCTCCTGATCTCCTTTGTATCCTATTCCCCTCCATAATCTCCCATCTCTAGTCCTTTCATCACATTCTTCCCCTACCTGGAATGGGTCACATCTCCACCTCTTGACATCCTATCTGTCTTATAAGGCCAAACCTATATTTGTGAAGCCTTCCTTGATCCCAGCTTAGAAGTGATGCCTCCTTCATCTGATATCTTGGTACTCTGAAATTTTCTTCTGCAGTTATAATATCCTAATATGTATTATCTTTGTACACATGTAATTACCACCAATTAATTACCACCAAGCTCCTTGAGGGAAGGAACTATAGCTAATATATATACCCCTTAAAGCATCCTAACACAGACACATATAGTAGATATTTAATATATGTTTGTTTAATGAAAAGAGTTGTTTCAATGGTATTTATACCTATGATTAAACCTAAGATTTATGTCTTTAACTAAACAACACCTTGGAGGAACTTGCCAACTATGTTGTAGCTTTAAGGACTAAGTTGCACCTATAGAGGCTTATAAACTACATGTTTGCAAAGGATTTTATGTAAGGATTTGGCACCTATTAACACTGACCTTTTAAATTTTATATTGAGATAGATGAGAGAAAGCAATTGAATGGCCATTTCCAGTTGACCAGTCCAAATGACAGTGCAATTTCATGTGTACTTCTAGGGAAAGTAAGAGTTTAGCAGTATGGTAGAATCAGATGAGTAGCTTTCATATTTATATCAACTCATTTCTAAATATATCTCTGTCCTACCCAGGAAAACATCCCTTGTAACAAAGAATTGTTTTTTTTAAAGAATCAGCAAAACTAACCAAAGAAAATGGGCTTGACAGTATATACAGTACTTCACACTGGTAATCCCCTACTTCTGCAAAAAAGGAAAGATGAATTTTATCAACTTTTTGCTGGTTTTTTCTTAGTAATTATATAGCATTCAATTTTGTTTTGTTCTTTCCAATTACATTGTTGTGCTGACTTGTTAAATTAAAATGTTCATACATCAAGTGAGAAAGGGCTAAATTTCATTGTTTTGATTTACGTTGAACAAGTCATACAACAGCCATTTGAGCTAATGTTAGAGATTAGTAATTTTAACTTATCAACTATGTAATTCCTACCTATGACGTAAAGAATAAAATCCCTGTTTTTCTTAATTTTCAGAAAAACCCCTTCGACTTCATGATTGAACAAAATATTGAAAAGACTAGATGAAAATGCCTATTTCTGTAATGTTTACTTATATAAATGAATATTTAATTCCAGTTTCTAATTTACGTTCCAGGGATTGAAACTCCTAATTTGTATAATAGCTAAAATTGGCAAATGAGATTTCAACATGGCCTCCCAAATCTTCTGTTTCACAAGGTGTCTAAGCTAAAACTGAAATTAGAAAACTGACACTTGGAATATTCAGAATAAATTTAAAGCAATTCACTCCCTGCCCCTGCTTTTGCCCTCCTACCTCTTCTTTCTACTACCTAACCCTAATCATTAATTAGCTGCTTATTTGTTCAAAACACTGAAACTGAATTTGTTCATAAATATCTACTGCTAATAAACCAGTGCCCTTATTTTGCCATTTTCTATTCTATTTACAAGATAAATATGTGGAACTCTGTTTTCTATTTGGCACTAATAGATATTTAGGACAAGTTACATAAAACTTGTTTTGCATATCAGATATAATAGCTCCATGAATTTGTAGACACATAATAAAGACTTTTAAAACTGGAGTTTCTGGACAGACTGTTACCACCAAAAGTAACAACTCCGATAAATACATACAGTGTATTTTCATTTCTCTAAATTTTCCTTCTTTACGTCAGCAGCCTAAAAGTTTCTTCCCCATCCTGAGAAATACTTAGCAGGAACCCAACAAACAGAACTAACCTGAATAGTGAAAAACAGGCTGATAACCGTCAGAATGGATAGCAGCACATGACTAAGCTCTTCAACAGACTCTCTTAGTATTGGCACACTCAAAAGCCCAGAAGGCCCTCCATTGTCAGAATTCATATGCTGCACCTAAGAAGCTGTTTTTGTGATAGCACAGAGGGCTCTCTACTTTCAACGCTACTGCCAGATTGCCAGTGCCAGAAATATACAGTAAGCATCACAAAGCTACTCGTGTTCTTTGACTCAGTGATCCCTACTACACTCTAAGTATAGTAGGACTATACTCTAAGAATATGACTAAAAGGAAAAAAAGGACACCTATTTGTGCAAAAATGTGCATAGAAGTTTTATGCAAAATAGAAAAGGAAAAAAACCTCTAGAAACAACCTATTTATCCAATAATTGGTAAATGACATACAAGTTGGTCTATTTAATATAATGGACTGTTCATATGCCATAAGAAATAATAAATGTGAAGATTTTTAATAATGTAAAGACATATATAGTGATGTAGATAAAGTAAAGAAAAATAGAATAATGTACATGCTAACAACTACATAAAAATAATCATAACTGCAACAAAGTTGAAAAATTCACAAAAGGAAAAAAGCACAGAAGGGGACATTTCTGTGAAAGTTAACTTTCACATATTTTAATAAATTCTAGGTTTCACATGCAATCATTTTTATTTACTTTAACTGAATATTTTTCTTGATAATATTAAAATTAGATTTTGAAAATTACAAACAGGGGAGGCCAGGTAGCACAGCAAGTAAGAGCATCCGCCCCAGAGTTGGGATGACCTGGGATCGAATCTGGGCTCAGACACTTAGCACCCACCCAGAAACACCTGGCCATGTAACCTTGAGCAAGTTGCTTAACCCCAATTGCTTAAGAAAAAAAAAAGAAAATTACAAACAAACAATAAACCCCTGCTTGAATCTTCCTTATTGTCATATCAGGCACTTGCAGCACAAGCTAATCTTCTCAAGCATGAAAAAATAATGCTACAGATGAGAAGAAATCTATAGAAATGTAAATCGTGATCATGAATAGGCAACTGAGTGGCACAGTAGATAAAGCACTGGTCCTGGATCAGAAAGACCTAAGTTCAAATTTAGCCTCAGAGACTTACCAACTGGGTGACCCTAGGCCAGTCATTTAACCTCTGTTTGCCTTAGTTTCTTCATATGTAAAAAGGGGATAATAACAGCATCTATAGCTCACAGGGTTATAAGGATCAAATGAGATCATTTTTGTAAAGGCACTTAATACAATACCTGGCATATAGTAGTAGCTATATAAATGTTTATTCCCTTTCTTCTGTCTATATACTTAAAAACTGAGAATATAATCTAGCTTTGGCCAAAAATTTGGTTCTCAGTTCAGGATTGGTATTCTTTGGCCATTATTATTATCTAGTCTACAGTGAGTTTTTCTTGCCTGGCTATCTTATTGAGGGCCCTGAGCTCCCATCTTCTCTTCTTCCAACTATTCTCTACTTCCTTAAACTCCAGCCCCGTGCACTCTTTAGTCATTATTTTAAAAGGCAGTACAGTGTAGTAGTACTGGAATGCTGGACTTGGAGTTCTGAAGACCTGAGTTCAAATCCTACTTTAGACACTAAGTGATTCTGGGCAAGCCTTAAGCTCTCAAAATCTTCATGCCCTCATTTATGTGAGTAGTTTGGACTCAATGACCTCTAAAATCCCTTCGAACTCTAAATCTATGATCTGTTGCTCATTGTGATCTAGGGCCATTCTTTACCTGTTAGTAATTAATCTCTAACAATAAACTAGTAAATTTTAGATAGATAGATATAGATATAGATTTACATATAGATATATAAACACATATGTGTGCGTTTATGTATCAGCCGAGACATCTGACCCAGAGACAAGGACGAGAACAAATAAGAAGTTTTCTTTAGTGAAGCCAAGTAAGAAAAATGTGAGTTAGGTTTCATAGTGGCAATAAGATGATTAACTTCCATCAAATCCAGTTATTGTCTGGATTTGTGTTGTTGATACTTTCAACCAGCTGAAGTCTCACAAATCCCAAAAGTTTTCAGTAGGATTTGAAAACTATCAAAGAGCATTTAATGAAAAATGGTTTAGAACTGAATTCAAAGACACTGAGGGGATATGGGATATCATAGGATTTATTTCATCAGAGTAAAAGAAAAGGAATTAGCACATAAAACCTGAGAAATGGACAAGTCTCTTACCCATCCTTACTTACACCAATCTTCTCATATTCCTAGCTTTTCTTTGAGCAGTAGAGATAAATGTCTGCAAAATAGTAACCATGCTCTGTGTATCAATTAAACCAGCTTTAACCAATAAAACAACCAACTAGTCCAGCTCTTTAGTCCAGGATCAAGGTGTTTTTTCTTCCTATTTTAGCATATCAATATAAAAGCAAATATTCATGATGCACACACTATATGCCACACACCATGTTGGGGATAGCAGAAGCAAAACATCAGCAAACCCAACAAAGAGCCAGTCCCTTTTTAATACTTTAAGAACTGATTGGCATTTCAGAATTTTAGTTCAGAAGGCCAAGCATTCCTTCTCAACTATGAGAGAGATTTGGATTATCAAGATTTCTGAGCTGGAAGGTGGAGTTGGATCACACCCAGGAGTTTTTAAAAGGAATTCACAGTCTGCTAGAAACTAGACTGAAAGGAAGGGTCAGGAACTATATGAGATGAGGACTAGAGCAACAGCAACAGTGGAAGAGACAGCATCCCCAGCCCTGCCTCTAAGAATCAGAGACATAGGTCAACAAGTGAAAGGAAAAACTGAAAGGCAGCAGAGGTGTGAGAAAAGGGAGTGATCAAGGTGTGCCCTTGGGTCTCTGAAGGCATATCATAAAAGAAGACCAGGATTGAAGCTAATGGTTGTACTCACCACTTTAAGAACTAAGTTCTAAAACATGTTCTTTTCTGCTACCTTCCCCTTCCTGTGCCTGCACTGTATGTACATATAGATAGACGGATAGATAGATATTATACTTGACTCACTCCTACCTAAATATTTCTTATATCTTGATTTTGTCTCAAATATATAGAAGCCAGGAGTTAAATGGAAAACACCAATTTAATTTAAATTAAAGAACCAAATCTCAGTCCAAATAATAGGAATTTTCCTATCTAGGGTCTCTGGATTATTGCGATTTATTAATAATCTTTGTCTAACATAAGCTCCATAAAATAGGAAGGAAAGGGAATGCATACTTCTGAAAGCCATTATATTGTTCCTGGCTAAAAGAGTGTGCTATAGATCTCTGTGGAAGAGAGGGCAGTGACCAAAGAAAAAAATAATAAAATAAACCATCCCTTAGGGAGCAGATATGCAAGGCCTGGGAAGGATTCAGCTCAAGCTCTTTCCAGAAGGGAGGAGGCAGCAGAAAAGATTGAGCATCACAGGTAAACCTCCACACGGACACCCACCAATGTTATTATGCCTGCCTTTGAAGAGATGACATTCTTGGAGAGAAGAATACAAGAAGAAAAGAATGTTAAAGAAAAGCGTTCATGTGGGGCTTCGTTACTGAGTTGATTCTTGTCAAATTTCTCATCTGATTCTGTCTTTCAGAGCTGTTACTTGAAGATATCAAACATGAGCGCCTGTTAAGGAGGAACATTCAACAAATACCTGTGGAATGAATGAATCAGATTTTACTAAGCTTGACATTTAAAGGGGAAAAAAAGACAATTTCATGTCAAGGACTTCAATCTGTACAACACTTTGATCTAAAAGGTTGAGTGTTAAAATTATGTAGAGTCACAACTAGAGTAACCCAATAGGGTTTTGTCCTAGTGCCCACCACCATCCTCAGGGTACTTGTCTATAATAATTAAATGAATGAATAAAAAGCATTCCATTAGGCAAATATGTACTAGGCACGGGAGAGGAGAGGTGTCAGGCGACAGAAGCCTGTACACTTTCTAGTAGCAATGGCACTATTTATTTGAATCATTACCAGAGAAGAACAAAAAGCAGAAAGGAAGGGAAGGGGTTTCGAGGTGCCTACGCCTCATTAGGATAGATGGAAAGATGAGTCCATAAGATTTCCTGGTGGATGGTTTGATGTGACGAGAAATATGTTTTGAAGTTGGCTAAAATACGGAGTTAGGGGGGTTTTCATTCACTCGCTCATCAATCAGGAATAGTCTGTGATTACTGGTGAGTCTTTGGCAGTTAAACTCCCTCAACTCTCCTTTACCTTCTTCCCGTCCCACTGCAACCCAATCCCACAACAGAATGTCCTTATATTACCTGGCCTGAGAAACCTCACCACAAAGGATATCTCTCAGTGAGGCATCATACATATGTGGCTACATAACTGATCAGCACTGTCCCAGGGTCTAGGTCTCTGTTTCCCCCATTTTCCCAATTTACCCCAAGTTAAAACTAGTTCAGGTCCGTTAAGGTGTGTAATTTCTGGCTAAAGATAAGTGAAACTGACATTTTGTAGCTGTTATTGTTGAGTCATTTCAGTCATGTCTGACTCTCAGTGACTCCATTTGGGGTTTTCTTGGCAGTGATACTGTAGTAGTTTGCCATATCTCTCTCCAGCTCATTTTACAGATGAAGAAACTGAGGCAAAGAGGGTTAAGTGATTTGTCTAGGATCACATAGATAATAAGTATCTGAAGTCATATTTGAGCTCAGATCTTCCTGACTCCAGGGCTAGCCATCCACTGTTAGCCACCTAGCTAACACTGGCACCCACTAATACCTGAGGGGTCAGTGTACATAGATATTGTCCATCCCTCCCTCCACAAATATCCCAAGGCAAAGATGAAAACTCTCTCAACCCAAGAAAACTCTTGTAACTACCAATTGAGAAGTGTCAAGTATACGAAGTACTAGGTTATTCGTTGACATCTATTCAGAAATGGAGTCCTAAATGACTGGACTTTGTGATTCTGGGGTATGTTTACCAAATTGCTGTAAAGTGTATATCTGTTTTCTGAATTTTAGCACAAAAAAAAAAAACCACATGAGTTTAATTCAACAAGTCATTTATTGAGTGCCAACTACGTGTGAAGCACTGAACAAGACATCAGAATACAAAGACAAAAACATAAGTTTCTGACCTCAAAGTGTTTACATTGCCTTGTGGGGAATAATAGGAGAACAACATGTGCACAAAGAAATTGATATAAAATATATACAAAAAGTAATTTTGGGGATGAGAGTACCAACAACTGTGGAGATCAAGAAAGGCTTCATTCAGGAGTTGTCACTTGAGCTGAAACATGAGGAGAGGGAGTGAGGGATTCTAAAAAGTGAAGGTAAGAAGGAAGAACATTCCAGGCATAAGGAACATCTACTCAAAGATTCAGGGATGGGAGATGGAAATCTTTGAACAGAGAAGAGCAAGTGGGCATGGAAGGTAGACAGTATGAATGGGACTATAGTCAAATCAGTCTGGAAACCAGCCACATTGGAGTCAGAATGTGAAGAGTTTTAAATGCCAACCAGATTCATTTCTTAGTAAAGGTAATGAGGAGCCCTTGAAGCTTCAAAACATCTTCAGGTGTGGGCCATTTCAGTTGGCTTCTTGGCTGGCCCACCAAGCCACCAAGAGGTGTTTCATAGCTATGAAGGATCATAGGCTTCCAAGAAGTAATGGATAAGCTTCTACCTCGCCAGCTTCTGCCTGGAGAAAGGAAAATGCTCATTAGGGCAACAACCCCTCCTCCAATGAACCTTCTTTGGTTGCTATTGTCCTTATTAATATTTCCTTTCTGAAGGAGCATCACATTAGGAATGAGAGCAAAAACAGAGCTTGATTTTTTTTTACAGGGGTGCCACTGGGGCTTGGGCCCCAATTTTACTTAATTTTTGTTGTCTCCATGTATTTGCTCAAGGCCATTCCCTACTCTGCAAATGCATTCTTAATCCCCACACTTATCTTTACCACATGACATTTTAGGCTTTCTTCTTTATGACCTAGCTGAAAGGCCATGTCATCCATGCAATCCTTCCTTGATTCTTCTGGTCAGAAAAAAAAAATTTCTTTCCTTAAAATTTTGTTGTGCACATACCATGTTCTATTTTGTGTTATAATTAAGTATATAGAATTGTATATATAAGACAAAGTTTGAAGGATGCTTAGTGTAGTTGGTAGTGAACTGGCCTCAGAGTCAAGACAATTCATGTCCAAGTCCTGCCTTTTACATGTACAGGTTGTTTGACTTGGAACAAGTCACTTAAGGTTCCAGAGTGCCAAATAACTATCTTACATTGTAAGGCTCAGAGCAGTTGCCAATCTTCATTGGTGGAGGGAATTTCTTCACTGGGAGTTGCTTATACTAAGGAAGTTATGAATCAAAAGAAAAAAGGTATAACATAGCTTTTATCAGGCTCTGAGAGAGCAAGACTTAAATATGCCATAATACTATCCACTACTCTTTTTTCCCCCACATTAATCTAGCCACCTTTGATGACTAATTGAGTTTCCTAGAAACTGGAAATGAAAATACCTGGAAGAGGTAACCCAACTAGGGGACAAGAGAATTCTGTGGCCTAAAGCCATGTCTACAAGTATAACTTAATAGATTGATATTCTGGTTTACAAATTAATCTCTTGAGTTCTAATCCTGCCTCAGTCACTTTCTAGCTGTGTAATTCTTGGCAAGTCATTAATCTCTCTGATCCTCAGTTTCCGTATCTATAAAATGGAAATAATAACATCAACCACAGGTTGCTGTAAGTATCAAATTAGGTAACATGTAAGGTATTTTGCAAGTTTTAAAGCATGATATAAATTCTAGCTATCATTATTTTTTATCATTGTAAGTTTGATAAGTATGAAGTAATTTCCCAGAGAATATCCACGTGACCTGATAATATCCAGCTCCTGAACATGCCAAGCTCAGGACCTGACCTTGGACTAAGGTAATTCCACCAAGGTCAGACATTCTTATAAGGCCTTGCCTGAAATAAAAATTTCAGAGTAGCATATGTAATCTAAACAGATATCAACCATAAATTCTTTCTACTAACCTATACCTAGAATTTTTCTAAAAGACTTAGGTTTTCTTGCATTGATAACAAGGTCTAAAATTCCTTATGACATGGAAAAAGGAAAAAAAGTTCTATTTCTTCTGAGAATCCCAGAATCTCAGAGTTGGAAGGGACCTCAGATATCACCTAATCCAATCCAACTCATTCCTGCATAAGAATCCCCTAAAATATCCTTGACAAGTGGTCAATCCATTCTTTGTTTAAAGTACATTAATGAAGGGGAGCTCACAATCTCCTGAAGTAGCCTGTACAATTCTGAATTGCTCTAATTGTTAGAAATCTGTGTTCTCATGACTTGGAGACATTGATTGCTCCCCTTTCTGTCCTTTGGGACCAATCAGAACCAGTCTAATTCCTCTTTCGCAGGGTGGTCCTTCAAATACTGGAAGACAGCTGTCATGTTTCTCCTGCTCCCAAAACTCCTCCTCTAGAGGATAAACATTCTCAACTTTTTAAACTGATCTTCCTATAAACTAACATCAAAGCCTTTTTACTACCTTCTTGGTTTTGTCCTCTAAATGCTCTCTAGCTTCTCAATATTCACTTGAAATTCTTTCCCAGTGCTCAGCTAACACAGAAATGGCATGCGGCTCAAATAGGCACACAAAAAGACACATTGAAAGATTTTTTTTCCACACTGTGGAGTCACAATAAACCTATCTCAGGTAGTTTCCCTAAGATGTTCCAGTTCCATCCTCAGAAACTTTTGCAGACCATGATTTCAAAGAAGAGATTCAAGTCAAGATGCTGAAAGAGCAAGCATTTAAAGAGCCTTAATTTGCTAGTTCCACCCCCACATGTTTCTCTGTTCCATCCTGAAGAGTTACTTCCTAGAAACATGAAAATGAAACCCTGGGACTTTTTATGGTTACTTTTCTAAGACGTTGAGAGGAGAGCAAGTAAGGTCTAATTTTCTTCCCACCCTGCTAAAAACTTTCCAGGTCTTAACTCTACTTGGAATACACAAAATGGGCTTGTCACCACATTATGGACTTTCTCTTAACTCTCCTGAACAGAGGGGAAATCCTGACCTGACCTATGGGCTATGATTGCTGGAAGGAACCTTAATATACCCTGTCAAGAGAAGAGTTTTATTCCCCACACCAACCTCCCTAGACCCTCAAATTAATCTACCTCCCATATTTTTTTTATTTTATTTTTCAGTTAACACGTCTCTTTTCTTTCCCTTCCATTTCTCCTACAACAATAACAAAAAGAAAAACCCTTATAATACATATACATAGTAAAAAAAACCAAATTGCCACATTGGCCATGTCCAAAAATATGTCTCCACCTGAACTCTGATTCTATCACCTACCTGTCACCCACCTTTCATTTTAAACTCAATTCACCCACCATCCATACTTTCTGGCACACTTGGTAGCTTTACAAACCCCAGCAAGTTTTCAGTCTCCTCCAGTAACATGACCCAGGGGACCTTTAGATCCTGAAGCACCTGGATCAGGGAGAGAAGTCTTCCAGATTATGACTACAAAACTCCCAAACTTGAACTAGGTTGAAGCTGGTTCAAAACCCCAAGTTAATCATCAAAGGCCTTTGGGGAAAGGGAAGTTTTCCTAACACCAGTAACAGATGTCTCTGAATTAATTAAGGGACAAGGCTGAACCATCTACAGGCTCAGCTACAACAGAAGATAGCCTTCCCATGCTTCTAATTTATAAAAGATACTTGGACACATGTCAGATCTTTTGAGCTGCAGCCTCATCCATGTGGATGGCGTGGCGAGCCAAAGTAAGAGTGATATTTTGGTCAGAACAGCAATATAGATTTTGTACTTGATGAATTGTTAACTACTTAGCCTATGGGAGAAAGAGACCTATAGCAAATTTATTAAAGACACATGTTTACAATTCTATTTTCTTTTTTTTTTAAAAGCAATTGGGGTTAAGTAACTTGCTCAAGGTTACATGGCCAGTTATTATTTCTGGGTGTGGTGCTGAGTTTCTGAGCCCGGATTTGATCCAAGTCATCCCGACACTGGAGCCGGTGCTCTTACTCGCTGAGCCACCTGGCCGCCCCTACAATTCTATTTTCTAAAGGGGTTATCAGGTTGTTAAAGCCTTCTACCTAAACCAAATTTAAAATTTAGAAATCTGGAAAAATTATTCTATTTGGGAGAGGCCAGGGCCTCAGGAGTTCCTCCTATCCTTCTGTTCTCTCAATTATTTATGTTTTTATGTAGTACAAAATGGAAAGTGTGCTGGATTTGAAGTTAAAGGATCTAGTTTTAAATCTTAGCTCAATTACTTATTATCTACCTAGGACAAGTTATTTAACCACTCTAGATGCACTTTCCTCATTTGTAAAATGAAGGGTTGAATTAGATGACCTTAAAAGTTCATTCCAATTCTAAATCTATATTCTTTCTGTACAAAATTGTCCCAGAAGGGTCTTGATTGGGGGTATTACACATAGCAATAATATATGACTTGGTTGGCAAAGCACATAAAACAGCTGGTCTTCCTCATATACATGCCTATGCCTGGTTTCCTACTAAGAAATTCAAACTGGTGAAATACCAGTGACCTTTCATTTATCAAGGACCTAAAATCAAAGTAAAAATCCAGTTACTTAAAAAACTAGATTTGGGAATAGAGGTATTTACCAAAATATGTTATGAATTTGTTGATCTTCCCTGCTGAGGAGACTAGCTGACATTTTACACCCTCATTATAAATGTTCCATATTTATTGAGCCACCTTCAGTCCCCTTTTACCTGTAAGATCATCCTTTACATTAGTAGTCTGGTTATGTAAAATTTCAAAAAGGATCAAGGCAAATTCCTATTTCTCTTTAGAGCCTAGCAAGCCAACTGGGGTTGACATTTAGTTTAGTTGTAAGGATGTATGGTCCCTCCAAGAAGTTGCAGTTAAATTTCTTTCTCTTTTCATGTAGAATGACAGGGGGCACTATGGTACAACCTTAGTATCGTTCTCTTGAGTTTCTGTTAATATTTTCTTCCTTATAATTGTTCAAAGAGAGGCTGCATTGAATACTTACCAAGAGCACCGAATGGGCATCAGGTGACCTGTGTTCTAATCCCAGCCCTGTCACTTATTAGCTATGCAGCATTGGGAAAGTCATTTAACTTCTTCTGGGATCCTGTTTCTTCTTATGTAAAATGAGGAGACTGGATTAAACAACCATTAAAGTCTCTTACAGTGGTTTCTGTGCAGGTAGCAAAGTGGATAGACTTTTGGACTTGGATTCAGGAAGATTTGAGTTCTGCTTCTGCCTCTGATACTAACTGTATATGTACTTGGAGAAGTCATTTAACAATTTGTAAAATGGGTATTATAATAGTACCTGATTCACAAGATTATTTTGGAGGATTAAATAACATATGTAAAGCAAAACATAATGTACTATATAAACACTGGTTATTATTATTAAAAGGAATAAGAATTTATGATTCTGTAGCACCTGTTCTGGGGTCAGCTGCTCTAACCTACACTCACACTCACAGGCTGGAATCTCTAAAGGTAATTTGGTGACTATTTCCAGGATTCTAGGGGTAACCCTGAGAGGTTGTGGCTTCTAACAACAGAAATTGAGTTCCCACTTGTGTGTTCCCATTATCAATCAGCCAATTGAACTCTATTAGCTTTTAGAAAAGGGTTTTACTGAAAAAGGAGTAGCAAAAACAATTGCTGCAAAATATCCCTTTCTCCCCCCCAAAAAAACGATCAAGGGTCACACTCCCTGAAGCTGTCATCATCTTGGGATGACTATTTTTCTGTATCCATCTCCAAAAGAGCCTCATCTGTCATTAGGTACTATCACTCTGGCAACCTCTGCTACTAGGTAGTCTCTGCAACCATCTCTGATCACCTCTGATGGGATCTCTAGGTCTCCAGAACTCACAGGGTCACCTTGGCACTCCCCTCCAGAAATACTAATTTACCTCAGATTAAGAAAGAATAAATATGAAACCAACAGAGGGGTCTTAAACTCAATGACAACTAGGTGGGGGTATGTGGCTAGCAGTCCCTCCTCTATCTGACAACTTAAAGCAGTGCTTTTTACTTCAAGCCACCAATGAAGAGAGATGGATAGATTTGTATTGTGGAAGCATATTAAATCTCCTTTTTAATTTAGCTGAAAATATTAAGAAATTATATTTCTATGATCTAAAAACCCTTTCTAGATTTTTCTCTGGTTTGAAAATATATGAAAGGCAAAGAACAAAGACTAAAGTCTCAATAAAAGGATAAAGACAGAAATAAAACTTAACTCTTATCTAGATAAGATATTTCTCCCTACCCCTAAAATCTAGACCTATCCAGGGCAGTATTATCTATTCCATTTAAGGAATAAGATATTGATCTCAAGAATGAATCCTTTTTAGTCTTTGAGGGAAGTGGTCAAAGAACAGATTGAGTAGTGGTCCCTTGGTTGGTTTGTAAACTAGGAAAAAAATATCTGCATGTACTCTTAAGGACTCTTTAGCCAATCCCCCCACCAGGTTAGCCTCTTCTGAGAGGACCTGGGACAGGGTCTCCAGGGTTACATGTAGAGTTAGGGCATCTATGCTGGCTGTCTAACATCAGATGGAGAGTCTCTTTTCCTATCAAAGGTCAAAGACTCACAGAAAAGAAAACTTGAGCACCATATGCAAAAACTCTTTTTTATATCTTTCCTTTTATAAAAAGTCTTTTTAATGGATGTCTTTTGTTCTTTATATGATATTCATTACTAAATACAGGGTGTCCCTCCCTGACCCTTATACAGGAGCTTCCCTTATAAGAAAGGGCCTTCTTTTATAAGTAGAACAAAAAAAAATTCAGCCTAGCAAACACATCAACCATATCTGATTATATATGCAATACTCCATACCCATAGTGCCCCAGAAAGGGAATTGCATTTTCTTAACTCTTTGGGCCAGGACTTAGTCATTATATTTATTCAACAGTCTTATTTCTATTTACAGTAATTTCTGTTTACATTGTTGAAGTCATTTTGTATATTGTTGTTCAGCTTATCGGCTCCTATAAATCTTACATTTCTCTAAATTCTCCATATTTGCCACTTCTTACAGGGCAGTAATATTAATTTGTATTCATGTAACAGAATTTGTTTACACATTCCTCAGTCTGTTTTGTTTTTAGGTCTAAGTGGCTATGAATATTTTGGGATATTTCTGCTTTTGATGTCTATTGTATTTGAGTCAAAAAATATGGACATTTTAATCACTTTCTTAACATACTTTCAAGTTGCTTTCCAAAGTGACTTGAATGATTGGATCCATTTACAATTTCCCCAACAATTTATTAGTCTACTCAACTTCCTGGCCAACCTAATTTCATCAAGTACAACCATAGGCCTAGAAATGGATTGTATGTCATCTGGTAAGGATCTGTCATTTGACCAGGAATAATGAAATTTTTCAGCCAATACAACTCTTTAAAAAAAATTAATGTTCTATTGATTCATTTTACTTTTTTACATCACAATCATTTCTAAATGATGACCCTTTCTTCTACCTACCCAGTGTGTCTTTCCTCATAACAAAGAAAAACAGTTAAATAAAATGAACCAATACAGCTGTCACATCTAGTGTCTAATACCACATGCCACTTCCCATACCTTCTCCAAGGAAAGGAGAGAAGTGTATTTCCTCATCTCCTATTAAGAGAAAACAAGTACACAGATAAATATAAAATATATGCAAAGTAACTACAAGCCAGACATGGCCCCATAACATATATTATCCCAGCTACCAGGGAGGCTGAAACGGGTAGACTTCTTAAGCTCCAGAGTTCTGACTTGTAATGTGCTAAGCTTATTGGGTGTCTTTGTTAAGTTCAGCATTAATAAGGTGAGTCTATGAGAGTTTGGGGAAATATACCAGGTTTCATAACTTAGAGCTATGCAGCCTAGGTGGGAAATGAAGCTAATCAAATCAAAATTCCAATGCCTCCAAGCCAGGGATTCTAATCTTAAAATAACAATAGTAAACATGAAACAATTTGGGATATTGATTAATGCTGATTGATTGAAAGGGCACTATTAACTAGGGAGATAAAGAAAGGCCTAATGTAGCAGTCTAGATGCATGATTACAAAGGGCAACCCTAAAAAACTAATCGATAGAGGGGGTGCAGTCTTTACTGATGAAGGTAGTACTCATGATGATAAATTTGCAGATCCTCAAGGTATTAAAATTTCACAAATAATAATAATAATATATGTGTGTGTATTAATTCAATATAATGACCAGCTAAGGAAGAAGGACAAGAGAAGATATCAAGTGAATGAAGATAAGAGGAAAAGAGAACAAAAGAGTTTTTGGTTCTTAGTGACCAGGACCTCTCTTTGCAATTAGCTATTAAAACAGGCCAAAAGACAGCTGGATGGAATCTCTAGGTTTTGAACTGACTGCTAACCTAGAGCTCTCATACCCTATTGTGAATAATAGGATATTTTTTGGCATTACCACCAGTTATTTAACTACTATTTGAAATAGTTGACTAGATGACTATTATTTACAGTCCTTCACCTCCTCTGAGGAAAGCTGTATTCCTCTCCTTGTCCTGGAGACGACCCGGGTTCTCAATGCTATACAAACATAGCACTAGTTCTAGCAAAATCCTACACACATATATGTATAGGTGTGTGGAATGACTTGCAGTGAAGTTTCCCCATTCTGAATATCCTATATACATTCTTATTACTTCTTTATATTTTGTAACTAAGTGCAGTATTGTTTCCCCATATACATATATATAAGTCATTGTGTATTTCAAGGTAATGTAAGAGCTATTGAGTATTAATATAATTGATTAGATTAACTATTGAGACCAAATTAGAGGTGTTTTTAGTTTGGGAAAAGGAATGGTAGTGTGAGAAGTAACAAAGGGTTAAGTTTCTACAGAACTGCAAGAATTGCCGAACAAGACTACTGATAAAAAGTAACAATTGGGGGAGTTGAGGCAGTAGCCTTGGGAGGAAGTTGAGTTCCCAGAGAACTCCTAGATAATACTAAAATGAAACAATGTAGAACAGAAGGAGCTGGCAGCAGCAGGTGGAGTTGACCAGTCAGGAAACAGACAGTGGCCTTGGGGCATCCAGGCCCAGATAAGGATGTATCTAGGTTAGACTGAAGGGGGTTCAGTATTTTGAGGTTGTTACTGGGCTTTCTGTAGTGGACTTCATGTATTATGTGTGTTATCTAACAAGATTAGAGCCTCACTGGGGGTGGCTAGGTGGTTCAGTGAGTAAAGCGCCAGCCCAGAGTCAGGAATACCCGAGTTTGGTTCCAGTCTCAGACACTTAACACCCATACAAAAAAACTAGCCATGTAACCTTAGGCAAGTTACTTAACCCCAATTGCCCTCCAAAAGGCAAAAAAAAAAAAAGATTAGAGCTTTATTAGTAATAATTAGGTTAATGTTTGGGAGGGACATGTAACCCTTGCTTATTTAATCCAGCTTTAGCTTCTGTACCTCAGCCTCCTCTCTATTGGTGCTGTCCCAGAGACTGGACCGCCCGCTTCTCTCGAAATTCTAATAAAACTTTCTACCTTCACTTTGAGAGGTCTCCAAGTAGTCGATTTGGGTTAGGTTCTTTGTATCCCACCCATAGGTAATAAATATATATATATTGATGAGTGGGGAGATAGGTATTACAGGGGCTCTGAGGATGAGAGTCCCTGCTATGCAGTCTGGAAGGAATTCACAAGGCCCAAGCAATCTTTGAAGTCAGGATTGTAAAAGTTTATTATTATGCTTTACAATGGGCAGAGGTTCTTAGGAACCTGCAAACTTAAAGAAATCATAGGTATAGTTTATAAAGAGTTACATTAGTAAATCAGATGCCAATTATGCTAACCAGGTGAGTAAGGGTAGGATTAGGGAGGAGTTAAGGAGTGGTCAGTGCTTAAAGGAACATGTACTTTTAATATCAATTGCGTAGGTGTATTGCCCATAATTCACTGGGAAATAGCCCCAGGGGGGCTACCTGGAGGTGTGCTTTTAGGCTTGAAATGTCACTAAGTCAGCTAGCAGTCAGGGCTGACTGAGAAGTGCCTAGTCTGCCACCCATCAGTGTCATGTTTGACAAGATGGATGTTGGGAACCAAGGCTAACGGGGTTTCAGTATGTGTATAATTGGCTGAGGAGTTAACTTACAGATAGTGCATTGAAGGATTCATAGGTGCAGCTGGCCATTATACTAAGGGGAGATAAACAGTTCATGAATTGTTGCTAGGCAGAGTGCTGGCAGGGGGAAGGGGCAGAGTTAACACTCTGAGGCTGGGGGGGGTGGGTAGAAATGTGATTTTACAAACTGGTTTTACAAATTGATTTTACAAACTTATGTTACAAATATAGACATCCCAAGCACCCCACCAATAATATATATGTATATATGCTATACATAATAATAGCTAACATTTATATAGCACCTACTGTATGCTAGGCACTGTGCTAAGCACTTTGTGAGTATTATCTCATTTGGTTCTCACATCAACCCTGCAAGATAGGTGCTATTATTATCCCCATTTTACAAATGAGGAAAATGATGCAAACAAAGGTTAAATGACTTTCCCATTGTCACACAGGCAGTAAGCATAAGAAACATACACACACATATACACACATATATACAGATAGATACTTCACAGATTTGCTCATCATTGGTCCTTTGAAATCATGAGTGATCATTGTATTGATCATAGTTCTTAGCTTTCAAAATTTGTTTTTACAGTGTTGTTATTGTCTAAATTTTCTTGGTTCTGCTCATTTTATTCACTTTTTTTTTTTTTTTTGCTTTTTGGAGGGGGAAAGGTAGGACAATTGGAGTTAAGTGACTTGCCCAAGGTAACACAGCTAGTAAGTGCTAAGTGTCTGAGGCCAGATTTGAACTCAGGTCCTCCTGACTCCAGGGCTGGTGCTCTATTCACTGCACCACCTAGTTGCCCCCGTTCTTCATTTTTATTAAATAAAAGTCCACAATTATTAGTTTTTATAATATTGATATTATAGTGTAAATTGTTCTGTTTCTATTCACTTTATCAATTCATACAAGTCTTTCCATGGGTCTCTTTGAAATCATCTATTTCCTTTTCTCTTACAACACAATAGTACACTATCCCATTCATATACCACAACTTATTTAACCATTGCTCATTTCTTGTGGTGGCAAAAAAAAAAAACTGGAAACTAATAGAATGTTTAACTATTGTGGAGTGGGGAAAATCACAGCAACTCATGAAATGGCAACTATAATTGTCATGTAATTTTTTAAAAATTCCTTTCCTATTTGGTTCTAGCACAGGCATTTTTATTTGTAAGGAAAATCACATAGCCAGCTGAGGCTATGAAATTTAGCTGAGACTTCCAGTAATTAATGCAAAATGATTAATTGGTCAGGGATAAAAGAGGTCTGCCTCTGTTTTAAGGCAACTACTTGCTAGATTAACTCCTACATCAAATTACCAGATGTAATTTTTCCCTTTCCTCTGTCTTTGACAAGTACACCTCCTTCCTCCTCGTTTGCTTGCTACAAATTTTACATCCTATCTTTGAAATGTAAAATCCTCGGTGTATCTTTTTTTCTTCTTATGTAACTGGAAACTATATAAGCTTTAGAACTTTGTCTATTCCTCAGAGGACATTTAGAACCCTGTCTGCTCTAAGCATATAACAAAACTTGGTTTTAAAAAGTCACTGTGTGGAGGCAGCTAGGTGGTGCAGTGAATGGAGCACTGGCCCTGGAGTCAGGAGCACCTGAGTTCAAATCCTGCCTCAGACTTTTGATCACACTTACTAGCTGTGTGACCTTGGGCAAGTCACTCAACCCCGATTGCCCTGCCTTCCCCTTTCAAAAAGCAAAAAATAAAAATAAATTTAAAAAAATGTCACTGTGTGTTGAGAAGTATGATTAGCAGGAGTACTTAGCAATGAATTCTTGTATTTCTCCATCAAATAATAATAATGATGTATGAGGCAGACAGTGCTTACAGTAGATGAGGAAACAACCTCAGAAGGATTAAGCAACCGGCCCTTGGTCATCTAGCTGTCTAGAAGAGTCTGAGGCAGAATTCAAACCCCAAATCATCCACCAAATAATTGTAACCATGCCTACCCTGGTCTCTACTGCCTTACAGTCAGTGTGTTATACTTTACCCTTCCCCCAGAGTTCTCCTCTACTCTTAAAGGGGGCTTGGATGTCTAGTTTCTTTGCCTTTGGGTCAACCTCTGACTAATAGTGTTCTCTCAATTTTAAGACTCCCTTGACTACTCAGTCATGTTATTTTTTTAGAAAGGAATATTTACTTCAAAGATATAGCAAAAATAAATATGCAAACATTCTCTACCACCACCATCCCTCAACTTCTAGGCATAACCCTCCACACTACCACACTCTCTGGAGTGTGGGGAAGGATTAGATTCACAATTTAACTCAGTTCCTATAAAGCATGGTCCCGCCAAATTCCAAATCAAAGCCTCCCAGGGCTTGTGTACTAATTATTGTTGATATTCAATCATCTCCAACTCTTTGTGACCCTGGACTAACTGTCCATGGGATTTTTTTGGCAAAGATATTAGAATGGTCTGTCATTTCTTTCTCCAATTTTATGCAGGCAAGGGTTAAATGACTTGTCCAGGGTCATATAGCTAGAAATGTCTGAGGTTAGATTTGAACTCTGGTCTTTCTGATTCCAGGCCCAGTGCTCTATCCACTGCCCCTGTGTCCTACTACCCTGGCTTCTTTAGAGCCTCCTTGCTGGGCTGACAGCTATATTCTGGAAACTTGTCTCCAAGGTCATAGTGGCTCTGGATCTGAGGTCCAGGGACTCCACCAATTGCTCCTAGAACTAAAAAAGACAAAGAAAACAGACCAAACATCAAGCCTGATTCTCAGGGTCACTGGGCCTAAAAGGAAGAGGGGGAAAACCTTACCCCCACCCAGCTTAGTTCATAGTGCCTGTGCTCCAGTCACATTACATAATGAAGACACTACTCTTCAGGGAATACCCAAATCAACGAAATCATGGCTCTTTTGGATTTTCAAAGTACAATTCTTCAATTACTATGGTCAGAGCTTTGAGGGCTGTACTCTGAATGGGAAATCTGGAACAATTGACCACCGGAGAAATGATTTTCTAGATTGTGGAAACAATAGACAAAACGATATGGCTCCCAAAGCTGGAGGAAATCAAGTAAAGAGCCATATAGATATTTGTGTATAGATATCTCCTCTACTGTTAACTCCTTTCAAGTCAGAGCTAGAGGGAGAAGGAAGTCCTGGAAAGTTGGGAGAAAGGAGTTGCAGCAATTTAATCTAATGAACATTTATTCAACCTTACTGTTAAAAGGAAATCTATATTAGGACTTTTTGCTATCATTAACATGGAAAATTTAGGAAGAAAGAATTAAAAAGAGTTTATTAAAAACATCAAGGCAGAATGGTGGATGAACTGATCACTGAAGATAAGCTTGGGATTCAAAATGGAGGATGCTTTTATTGACGACTATCTAAGAGCAAGCCAATCTTGATAGATGTATATCACCAAAAGAGGATGGGTCATTGTGCCTCAGTTCCTCCCTCATTATCACATCATAAGGAAATGAGATTGGAGATAAGGGGGAATGCAAGGAAAGCTCATGTGATTGAGTCCTAAATAGCAGGTAGGACAAGGAGATCAAAAGAACATGTCTAGTGTGGCTAGGTGGCACAGTGAATAGAGCATCAGCCCTGGTGTCAGGAGGACCTGAGTTCAAATCTGTCCTCAGACACTTTAACACTTATTAGCCATTAGCCATGTGACCTTGGGCAAGTCACTTAACCCCAATTGCCCTACCTCCCCCACCCCACGCAAAAAGAAAAGAAAAGAAAAGAAAAGAACATGTCCAAGATTAGCTGATGCCTCCCTCAATAGCTTGAGTCATGCTACACAGAAATTTGGAAACAGTGGGGTAAGGGGTATCACAGAGTCAGCAAAAATTTCAGGAATTCCTGCCTGTGGTGCTAACCAGACACATGGTACAGCACCACAATTAGGGCTATATTGGGTCCTGTATCCTTAACTACAACATCACAATCTCTGGAGAGCGTTCTTTGTACCAAGGAAGGCACTGCAAACATAAAAGCACACAGTCCTCATGAGGATACAAGGGAAAACCCACAAACAGGATACTTTTAGCTGATAAAAGTTCTATACCCCCAAAACATATCTGTAACTCATATGCTTTGGCAGCTCAATATAGTCACTCTGTGGGTGTTTGAATGGTAGGGTGACCACTTTAACCCTCCTTGTCTCACAGTTGCTTTTCATGAGGAGTTAGACTCTTGACAAGAAAGGCAACTAGATTTGGCACAAATGGCCTATGTGTAACCACCATGGGCAAACCATGACTGGTGAATGCAAAGTGCAGTACAAAGGCCTTGATTCCTACAATGGCATCAGTACAAGCAGAAATGATATGCAGTTTCCAGAATAGATAACAGATCCATAACACACACACACAACTAACATATCAAGCAAAGTTATAGTAGGTGAATTTAAAAAAAAAACAATATAGTAGTAGCTTTAGGGGTGTCAAGTCTTTTTGCAGCATTCATGGTCTTCAGGGGTCTGGTAAGCAATTCCTGAACATCTCTCAAACAATTGTATGTGAATCAAGGCAGGTTTATGGAGGCATTTCCTCAACCATCTCCAGGTTCCAAATCACTTGCAGAGATTCTCTAGGTAATTCTGCTAAGTCCTGCTAAACTATAAAACTTTGCATAATTTAATAAACCTTGGCAAAAATGTAATCAGATTGGCTTTCCAGTAATTAGTTCATGTGTCAAGAATTAATTCAAATTGTATGGATCTAACCCTATTAATAGCACAGCTATAAGAACAACAAATTAATAATCCATAATTCACCTGAACTTCAGAGAATTTCAGTTTTTCACATACCACTTGCAATTTCTATATGTACCCAAATTCTGTACCTGATATGGACAATGTCATCCACAGGCTGAAGGAAGAAGGCCTGACTTGGAAAATGAGCCCTCCCATCCCTTAATATTGTCATACTGATATGTCAAAAGAGAAAGACAAAAAGATTTTAAATTCTTTACAATTATTAATGTAATTTTATATGTAAAAACCATAGTCAAATTTTAAATAATGTATTACCAAAACATACTCAAGACCTGTATATTCCATCTACATTTGGAAGCCAATTGTATATGTGTGTGTATAAACACATATTCAACTATATACACACATATATGTATATACATGTATCTTAGTTCTTAGAGAAAACAATCTGATCTTATTGCTTTCCCAAAAGTTTGCTACTCCATTAAATTTAGAACCTTTTACATCCTTGTCTTATCCCACTTTTTGATGATACACATATTTATGTATATATGTATATAAATATGTGTGTATATATGTATACACACAATACATAGAGATAGATAGATAGATAGACAGACAGATAGATCTCCTTATATCATCTTGAAGGAATGAGGTACTTTAAGGATCTAATCTTAAATATGAAAATGTAACTTTTAGCAAGGGGTTGGCAAGCTTAAGAACCTGATTACATAGGACATAGAGTTGACCACAAATACAGATTAACAATAGGTCTTTCACTCTTGTATCCTTTTATAGTAATCAGATGTTTTTGTATTAGTCTATTAATTAATGGATTTGTTATTCCTTTCTAAGAATGCATACTTCTTTCCCATAATGACTGCCATCCCTGCACTTCACCCTCTGATATTCTTTGATCCACCTAAGTAATTGCTCCCAGCTTATCTGCCACTCCCAAAGGTCCTGTAAATGTCGTATCCTTCTTCCGGGGCATGTTTCTCTCCCCCACTCCCAAACTCCCACGAAGGCAAGCATGGTCTTGGACAGGGTAGGAAACCTGCAGTCTCAAGATTACACTTGGCCCTTGTGATAGTAATGGCAATTAAAGATTCCCCTGTATTGGCTTGGTTTTCAAATTGATTGTATTAAAACCCAGAGTTTGTTAATCCCACCTGTGGGATGGGCTTGTTGATGTGAAAAGAAAGTCCTGAAGTGGGAGGAGCTGGTGATGTAGATTTGGAGAGACAAGAGAGAGGCGGAAGTTCTTTTTTTGGAAGCTGCACCTCGTGGAGAGAGACTAAGAGAATTGCTGGTGGCCGCTTTGAATTGCCCTGGACTTTTGAGACCTGCCCCCTGAGCTGCCAAGGACTGAGGAGACATGGCTGTTTTGCTGGTACTTTGTCTGTCTGTTTTGATGTTATTTTGCCAGATTTGTCCACTGGTGAAAGACTGTCCTGTTGAAGAAGTCCTGGAACCTGGCATTTGGTTAAGAAGGCCTGAGACTGTCCTGCAGACAGAGAGTGAATACTGTCCACTGGTGAGGGACAGTACTGAGAGTGAATACTGTCCACTGGTGAGGGACAGTACTGTTGTTGCAGGGGTCTGGAGACTGTCCGGCAGACAGAATGAATACTGTCCACTGGTGAAGGACAGTGCTGTTGTTGCAGGGGTCTGGGAGCCTTTCTGTTGGTTCAGAAGCCCTGAAGAAGGATTTTCTTGTTGTATGTTTACAGAAATCCTGGGAGAGGGCTTTGCTAATGTGTTCAGGGGTTCTAGGACTGTTCTACAGACAGAGGATAAATTCATGAAGGGACTGGCAATGTATCTTATGGCCTTGCTAAGCCTTGTCTCCCCAGGAACTAAGATTGCTGAGAACTTGCCTCGTGTCAAGATGAAGAAAAGACCTCCATTTGGGTATTAAGTGCTGTGTTTAAACTTGATGTAACTCTGGGGTAGATTCAATTGTGATCCAGGGGTGGGGAACTTTTGACCTTATGTTTGGAAACTAATCTACATTTGAGAAGAGGGGCTTTGTGGTGGACTTAATTAAGGTATAGCCTAGGGGTGGAGAAGTATTTAGAACAGAGACTTTGTAATTGATTGAATGATTGGAAGGTCCTGGGGTGGGGTAGTACTTGGAGATTATTTAATCACACTTAGTAAATGCTGTATTTTGAATGATGTCATGTTTTGATCTTCTCTGTTCTTGGTTTGTCACTGAATAAAATAGAGAGCACCTATGCTGGTATTTTGAACCTGGGAA
>NW_027187398.1:3652277-3684260 GCF_028583685.1 Petaurus breviceps papuanus | reverse complement strand
ATTTTGAATGATGTCATGTTTTGATCTTCTCTGTTCTGGGTTTGTTATTGAATAAAATAGAGAGCACCTATGCTGGTATTTTGAACCTGGGAAGTTGCCTTTGCTTGGTATTACATTACAGCCCTCTAGGTCCTAGCCATCCTTTGACTGAATGCAAACTTTACAGAACAAATCTTAATAAAACAAATCACAGAACAAATATTAATAAAAGGATTACAAGGTCACATATGGCCTCAAGGCTGCAAGTTTCCCACCTCTGGCTTAGAAAACGGCCACTCCGAAGCCCTAGCATGACTTAACTGGTAATTCTTTCAGACAATTCTTTCCCCATAGACCAGTCTCTCTACTCCCTCCCACCACTGCAAACAGACCCAAATAAACATGGTTTTTGTCCCAGGTGAAATCCTATTTATGATGGATTCTATGCTTCTACATGAACTCCCTATTAGAGAAAATAAACTTCTTGAAAGAAGTGAGCTAAAATGTTAGTCACAAGAACTTATTTTCTCCTATATACAAACACACATACACAAACACTGAAACATATCATGAAAGGGTTAGAAATATATGCAATAGAAATTATTCTGAAGCTTTAATTTGATATGTCATGTTATTTTGGGAGCACAGGAACACCCAATAATAATAAGAGGGCTAAAAAAAAGCCAGAAATATTAAATTAAACTAGAACTCCATAAAACGGTACCTGGGGATAAACATTTTTGGATGAGGCTTGGAGGTTTTGTTGTTAGCAAAAAAAATACTCAATCAGGGAAGACTGATTGGGTGGAGAGATGGAGGGTTTCTTTGTCCAGTGCCCAGGAAGTTGAACAAGCACTTCCCAAGAGGACAGATCTCTAACTACAAATTGCAGCACCCAGAGCAAACACAGTCGGGAGGTAGCTGCCAATGTCAGAGAGGAAACAGGGTGGGCCTAGGCTGGGGATAAGCTCACCCGGGCAAGAAAAAAGCTTCAGATTTCAACTGATTAGATAATCAACTATTCAGTATCTGCTAAAGGAATAAAAATACTGTTAACACCATCTAAACTTTGGAACCCTGATCAAAGTTCAGGTTGCCCTGCCTAATTTATGACTGTTTTTGAAGGAAAGGTTTTTAGAAATGCAAGACAGGATGAGATCCTTTTTGTTTAGTACATGGAGAGCTGATTAAGCCTCATTTATTTAGAATCTTGATATTTATGGTGGAAATTGTAGACACTTAATGGCGTCACCTTGGTGGTACCACTTAACATGAGTACCCAAGAGGTTTATCTTTCCACTCTTTGGACCACCTTTAACTTTCTAATCAATCCATCAATCAATAAGCATTTATTGAATGAGTGCTTTGTGCCAGACCCTGAGAATACAAAGACATACATCAAACAATCACTGTGATTAAGGAGCTTACAGTCTAGAGGGAAAGACAATATAGATACACATAGGTTTACACCAAATATATGCAAAATAAATATAAGGTAATTGGAGGGGGAGGGAGAGAAACTAGTAGAGAAATTATGTAGTAGAGAAATGACCAAGCCTAGCCCTTATGAGTGTGGATAATGAAAATTGATTCAGTTGATGCAGCCCCTTCCTGGGCCTAGGAGCACATAAAGTTATGACTTTTCCAGTCTGCTTATCTCATGGTGAAGAAACAAACTTTCAATTTGCTACTAAGCCAGAACTAAGTGTGTATACAAAAGTCACTAAAAAGTCAAAATATTTCCACTTTCCTCCTTTACTTCAATCAAAGGAAAACATGGTGTAGGCCTCTGGTTGGGGATTGTCTGTGGTCTAGCAGCTGGGATTCATGGCAGATAGCTAGGCCTGGTGAGGAATGAAGTCCCCAGTGGCCTGTTTAACCCAGCATAGAGTGGATGGAAGGCAGCCAAGTGGGAGTTTTAATGACTCACAGGAAGTGAAGTTAGTGAGGTGAATGCTGTGTAAAAGCTGTTTTAACCATACTCTTGAATGCTTAACCAAGTTGTGGTATATGAATGTAATGAATACTATTGTGCTATTAGAAATGAGGAGCAGACAAACTTCGTATTTACCTGGAGAGACTTAATACAAACTGATGAGGAGAGAGAAGAGCAGAACCAGGAGAAATTTGTACACAATTACAAACACAACGTTTGTGTGACAACCAACTCTCATAAACTGGACTCTTCTCAGCAATGCAAGGTTATAAGACAGCTCCAAAAGACTCACGATGGAAGGAGATGTCTACATTCAGAGAAAGAACTAGAAAGAACAGAGTTTGAATGCAGACTAAAGCAAACTACCTGCTCTCTTTCTTTTTCTTGTTTGATTTTATTTCCTCTTTCCCATTGTTCATTCCATCGGTTACAATTTTTCTTTACAACCTGACTAATGTCTAATGGGAAAATATTTGCAGATCCTATACTTGATTGCATGCTGCCATGGGAGGGGGGGGAAAGAGGAGAGGGAGGGGGAGAAAATTTGAAACTCAAGGGATTGTAGGACTGAATCTTATAAACTAAAAGTAAACAAACAAATTAATAAAGACCAAAAATAAGTGCCACAGACAATAAAATAATACCAATACTAAAAAAAAATAAACTCATACTCTCTAGGGACTGAGTAAATACAGGGGAAAAGGTGCCTCCAGTTGGAAATGGAGGAAAATACTTTATAACATTTCTGCTTGCTCTGTTTTCTCAATGTTCCTTTGTAATAAATATCCTTTTGTCCGGTATATATTCTGCTGGTTGATTCACCATCAGATTGGGGGAATGAGTTGACAATATTTAAAAAAAAAAAGCCACCTCCAGGTAGCACAGTGAATAGAGCACCAGCCCTCAAGTCAGGAGGACCTAAGTTCAAATCCAGCCTCAGACACTTAACAGTTACTAGCCATATGACCTTGGACAAGTCACTTAACCCTAATTGCTCTGCCTTCCCCACTCCAAAAAGCAAAAAAAAACCAAAAAGCCACCTCCAGACCCTCAGGAGTACCTCTAGAAACCTAAAGGGAAGATATAACCTTGCTCAGGTGACCTGACTCAACATATCCAAAATTGAACTCATTCTGTTTCCCCCTAAACTCTCCCTTCTTCCTAATTGTCCTATTACTACAGAGGGCACCACCATCTTTCTAGTCACTGAGGTTCACAATCTCCAGGTAAAAACATTCCTGTAGCATTGTATGGTGACAAAATAGATGTTAAGGACAGATAAATCAAGATGAAATTCATTGTATTCTATAAGAAGGAGAACTTCTGGTACTATTACAATTCAGTAACTTTGAGAAGTTACTAACAAGTTCCCTTGACTTGTTAGAAACCTTACTGGAGTTTCTAATTTGGAATTTGTTGCCATGCCCATTCTTTTAGTTCCAGAATCTGTCATAGACCCAAAATGTGAAACATAGCATAAGCATATCATACTGATTTCTCTAACATTATAATAACTCAACTCCCCTTGATGAAAACAACATGTTAGGCAATGAAACTAGAGTCCGTATCAGAGAACTAGTTTTACAGGCAAATGTCTTATGATGTTAGTGAGGTAGCATATTTGCCAATCAATCACTAAACATTTATTACATGCCACTATGTGCCAGGCATTGTGCTAAGTGCCAGGGATACAAAAAAGAGCAAAGGACAGTCTCTGCCCTCAAGGAGTTTACAATATAATGGGAGAGACAGCATGCAATCAAATATATACAAAGTAAGTTATATACAGGATAAATAGGAGACAATTAACAGAGGACAGGCACTAGAATTAAGAAGAGTTCCAGAAGGCTTCCTGTAGATGGTAGCATTTTAGTTGGGACTCAAAAGAATCCATGGAGGTCAGTAAAGTTGCCACTGTGTTATGTAGCTGAGTGGAACATGCATAATCTTCTATATGATGACAATGATGGCTTTGGAGTGAATGTAGCACTTTTAAAGTGCATATAATTCATATTTTGACTGCAGTTACATCCTTCAAGTTTAAAACATTAGACTGCTATAGTCCCATCAAAATATTCAGTGGTGAATCTTGTCGCTGCTGTAACCTTAATCACAAAGACATTGGTATGGGGCTCTCTCTTCACTGACTACATTAGGCAGGGGTGGGGTGGGGGTGGGAGAAGTGGGGGGAGCAGGAGAGGATAACTTCAGTTTTTTAGCTCTGCAGTTGCTTTGGGTGTTTCTGGCTCCAACTTTAAGAAGATAGACGATGCCAATGCCACTTCAGGTTGCTGAAGGGAGAATAAGACTCTAGGAAAAAGCCAACATGAAAGGAGCTAACCATTTCCATCATGTCCCTATCCCTAGCATGCTACACTAGAGACTTCAGGGGATTTTCCTGTGAATGAGATCTAGAACTCTCTCTTGGCTGATCTGAGAGGTGCACTACAAAAGGAGAGTTCCTTCTCTCTGTTTTATCTGGTATATATTCTTCTGTCTATAATTTCTATGATTTCTGTTTTGCTATTGCGTGGGGTACAGAGACCCCAAAAATCCCTTACCCAAAAAATTAAAAGTCAGAGGTGTCTTGAGGGAAGAATGGGAAGTTTTTAATTCAGTTCTCCTGAGAAAAGGGCATCCCTTCCCCCAGTACAGACCAGTGGAATGAGGCCTGTTACAGAAAATAAAACAAGGTCATGTACCTTGGCATAAACCACTTCTAGTCTGTCACTATCCCTCATATCCATTGATTGGTTTGGAGGTGGGCTTACAATCTAGACAAGAAAATAGACAAAGAACAAGAAGACAGCTCACCTCATTCCCACTGGCTGGGAGGTGGGCTTACAGTTTAGGCTCGAAAAAGACAAAGAAGGAGGAAACAGGTTATAGCCAATCCAAGTGTACATGTCCTTATTCGGCAAATGCTAAAGTGAAGGAGGGGGAAGGGTCCTAAAAGATTCCTAAAGGACTTAATGCTGATTGACAGCAAGGGAAGGGGGGGGAGGTGGGGGGGTGGGGGGAGGGGTCCTGGGTTGTGTAATTCCTCAGGAAACCAGAGGCCTGTCCAGTCTTACAAAAAGTCTGTCCTGGCTCCAAAAGAGTCTCTCTCTATCATTAAGAGTCTTCACAGAGGGTGTATCCCACTTACTGTCAACTTGGATAAATGACTTCCTTTGCTAGTTGCTATGTGTATATGTTCACTATGGAAGTGGTATTTGGTGGGAAAGGGATTAAATCTTGGATTTAAAGTTTTTCCTCATTAATAAATAGTGATCAGAAATTTAGCTTGAAGCTGAAAACCATATACCTTTAGCCAGGGGTGGGAAACCTGCAGCCTCAAGGCCACACATGACCCTCAAGGTCCTCAAGTGCAGCCCTTTGACTGAATACAAACTTCACAGAACAAATCCCCTTAATGAAAGCATTTGTTCTATAAAACTTGGACTCAGTCAAAAGGTAATTTTCTAAGACCTAAAAGGCCACAGGTTCCCCATCCTCGCTCTCGACTAACAGTGTTTAAGGAAGTAGATAGGTATAATCTATCCTAGAACCCTCTTTTTCTGAGGAGAGCAGAGTGGTCAAGTTTCCAGTCCCGTTCAAGATGGTGGTGTAGAAATAGGATTTCCACACATCTCCTGCTTTCACTTCCTATAATTCATGTAAAAAATTACTCTAAACAAACTTTGGAGCTACAGAACCCACAAAATGACACAGAGAAGCTAACTTCCCACTGAGGACAACCCGGCAGGCCAGCAGGAAGTGGCCAGCACAGTGCTCTGGGAGACAACCCCAGCCCCATGTGAGCTCAGAGGTTTTAGCCTCAGGGTGGTCTGACCAGCAGCAGGCTGGAGGTACTTCAGATCACCAGAAGCTGTAGCAATTTCCAGAATTATCAACCCATAGATGCTAAGGACGAAGTAAGAGGTCAGTGCAGTGTGGACTCTGGGATCTGGTAGATTGGGAGTGCAGTCTGTCCTTTATCCCCTGGAGGGAGCAGCCACTGAGGCGCTGTGGCCATGCAGCTGCCACCATTCAGCTCCTGGCCTGCAGACTGTAGGGGATCCAAGCGACCAATCTAAGGGGTAATTGCTCTTGCTTTAACCTGCTTGGATATGGATTGCAGTCTAGGGTGGAGGTCCTGGGGTGCATGAGCAGTCTGCCAAAGTGTGTGGAGCCTTCATAGAGGGCACCCAACTAATACCTCCAGCAGCTGCAAAAACCCCAGTGAATTGGGACAAAGCTCCCCTTTTTTGGTAGTAGAATCCTGCTGTGGTAAAAAGCCCAAAAGTCAAGTAATTGACTGGCAACATGAGAAAGCAAAGGAAGCAAAGCAAACAGAGCATTCTGACATTAGACTCCTATTTTGGGTACAAAAAAGATCAAAGCATAGAACAGGAGGAAGACAGTGAAGTCAGAACTCCTGCAACAAAAGCTTCCAAGAAAAATATGAGTTGGTTACAGGCCATAGAGGAGCTAAAAAAGGATTTTGAAAACCAAATAAGAGAAGTGGAGGAAAAATTGGGAAGAGAAATGAGAACAATTCAAGAAAATTATGAAACGAGAGTCAACAACCTGACTGAAGAAAATAACACCTTAAAAAATAGACTAACTCAGATGGCAAAAGAGGCTCAAAAAAGGCAATGAGGAGAAGAATGCCTTAAAAAGTCGAATTTGCCAGATGGAAAAATAATCTCAAAAGTTCACTGAAGAGAATAATTCCTTCAGAATTAGATTGGGGTAAATGGAAGCTAGTGACTTTATGAGAAATCAAGATACTATTAAACAGATCCAAACAAATGAAAAAATAGAAGGCAATGTGAAATATTTCATTGGAAAAACCACTGACCTGCAAAATTGATCCAGGAGAGATAATTTTAAAATTATTGGACTATCTGAAAGCCATAATCAAAAAAAGAACCTAGAAATCATCCTTCAAGAAATCTCAAGGAAAATTGCCCTGATATTTTAGAACCAGAGGGCAAAATAGAGGTTGAAAGAATCCACTGATCACCACCTAAAAAGATCCCAAAAAGAAAACTCCTAGGAATATTATAGACAGGTTCTGGAATTCCCAGATCAAGGAGAAAATATTACAAGCAGCCAGGAAGAAACAATTTCAGTATTGTGGAAACACAATCAGGATAACTCAGGATCTGGCAGCTTCCACACTGAGGGATTGGAGGGCTTGGAATATGATATTCCGGAAGTCAAAGGAGCTGGGATTAAAACCAAGAATCACCTACCCAGCAAACCTGAGTATCATGTTTCAGGGGAAAATATGGTCATTCAATGGAATAGAGGAATTTCAAGTATTTTTTATGAAAAAACCAGAATTGAATAGAAAATTTGACATTCAGATACAAGAAGCAAGAGAAGCATGAGAAGGCAAACAGGGAAAAGAAATCATAAGGAACTTATCAAAGTTCAACTTCTTATATGCCTACATGGAAAAATGATAATTGTAACTTATGAAACTTTTCTCAGTATGAGAATAGTTGAAGGGAATAGAAATGTGCATATATATGTATGTATGCATACATATATATGTCTATATAGGAGGTTATATGGGCATATGAATACATATCTCAGGGTGTGTATATATATATGTACAGGTATATATAGACAGAGGGCACAGGACCAATTGAATAGGAAGGGATGATATTTAAAAGGTGAGAGAGGAATATGATGAGAGGAGATGGGGAAAGACAGAATGGGGTAAATTATCTCATATAGAAGAGGCAAGGGAAAACTGTTACAATGGAGGGGAAGAACAGGAAGGCAAAAGGGAATGAGTCAACCTTATTCTCATTGAATTTGACTTAGGGAGGGAATGACATACATACTAAATAGGGTATCTCACCCTACAGGAGAGTAGAGGGGAAGGTGAAGAGAGGGGGGATAATGGAAGGGAGGGCAGTCTGGGGGGTGAGGGAAGTTGGAAACACCCACTTTTGAAAAGGGACAGGATCAAAGTAGAGAATAGAACAAGTCGGGGGTGGGATAGCATGGAGGGAAATATAGTCAGTCTTTCACAATATATCCACTATGGAAATGTTTTGCATAGTTACACGTGTACAACCTATATTGAATTGCTTATCTTCCCAGTGAGGGTGGGTGATGAGGGAGGAAGGGAAAGAATCTGGAATTCAAAGTTTTAAAAACAAATGTTTAAAAATATATATACATATTATTATTATTTTACATGTAACTAGGAAATGAGATATACAGGCACTGGGGCATAGTGATCTACCATGCCCTACTGGAAAGTAGGAGGGGGGATGGGGGAAGATATGGGAGAGAGCAGATTGGGGGAGGGAATATTCAGTGGGATTGCTATTTTGGGGTGATGGGTAGAAAAATGGGGAGAACATTTGTAACTCAAAATTTTGTGGAAATGAATGATGTAAACTAAAAAATAAAAAAAGAGAGGAAAAAAAAGTTTCCAGTCCCAACCTCCTGCTTCCCCTTTTGCCAGGAATTAAAATATTCCTTGAAGAAAGGTTGGGGGAGAATAGTGTAGACATGCCTATTCTCTCTTCTTTTGAGCCATGCAACACCACCCACATGGTACAAATGTGGGCACTTTCACTACATTTGGGTGACAGCCTTTGTTACACTGCCATTCACATTCCCCCTTTTTCATTTAAAAAAGATCATAGTAAAGTTTAATTTCAAATATGTTCTTAAAAAGGATAATTTGGGGTGGATAGAAACTAATTAAAGGGCAGGAGTCCCCCTCAAGCAGTTTTAAATTGTCAGGTCACTGCCAGGAGGGTAACATTGGGTTGCATTTTTAAGGGACCAAAAACCTCTGATGGAGGTACATATTTTTTTCCCTAAGATATTAGCATGACTACTAGCACAATTTATACTGGGGAGGTGGGCAGAAATGAATTTCCAATATACAAAGATACAAACATGGCGGAAAGACCTCAATTATTATAGCTGTGTAAAAATGAGTATATAGGGGCAGCCAGATAGCACAGCGAGTAAGAGCACTGGCTCCAATGTCGGGATTACCTGGGGATCAAATCCGGGCTCAGATACTTAGCACCCACCCAGAAATAACTGGACGTGTAACCTTGAGCAAGTTACTTAACCCTGATTGCTTTAAAAAAAAATGAGTATATGAATCTACATTTTCATTAGCAAGAAATACCAATTCCTTTGCATTCCCCAGAAAATAGCACTTGCAGTTAGAAAATTTCTAAGAAGCAAATATATCCTTCCTTTACACATAATTCATCATAAGAAATGTCCACTTAACCCCAATTGCCTTGCCTTCCCCCCTCCAAAAAGAAAAAAAAAAGAAATGTCATAGTAAGCACAAACCAACCACTATTAAATGAATCATGGCAACTATAGTTTAATGGACCCTGCAATACAGAGCAAGGCAGTGATTAGTCTGAAAAGCAGCTTAAAAAAAAAAAAAGTGGCCCACAAGTTTCGTATGGGTCAACAGCATGATATTGTTTTCAAGATGGCTAATGTGATCTTACAGTACATAAAGAGAGGCATAGTGTGAAAGATTAGGGAGTTTATAGTTAAGCTGTCCTCTTCCTTGGGCTGACCATACCTGGATTATTGGTTTCCACTCTACACTACATTCTAGGAAGCACAGTTACAAGGTGAAGCGTCCAGAGGAAGATTATCAAATTGGTGAAGTGCCTTGAGGTCATGCTAATTGCACAGGATTAGTTGAAGGAACAGTGAATATTTAGTCAAGAAAGGCCATTTGGCTAGGATGCAACAGCTATCTTTAGGTATTTGATGGACTGTCTCATAGAAGAGAGATTAAATTTGTTTTACTTAGCTCTGGGGGTAGAACTAAGAACTCCCTGTCACTGGAGGTCTTCAGGCAAAGGATTTTCGATTGGATATAGAGGGACTCTTTGTCAAGCAAGGTTGGACTGGATAACCTTTGGAGTTTTCTGACGTGGAATTCCTATGATTTTGAAAAACAATCTCCTCACTCGCTTTGTGACTCGTTGATGAGAAGGTAGCTTCTCCACATAGCAACAAGGAGGCATTGAAAGACGACACAGTCTCTATTGCCTCCTAGTGGCTCAACATTCACATGATATGGCCACTTCTCCCTGCTGGCCAAAGAGCTGGTGAAAAGGAGTGGAGTGTGGCTGCTGGAGATAAGGGAGAAAAAAAGAGCAAGAGAAACCAACCAGAAAAACTTCCAGAAAGCAAAAGATAACCAAGTAAGGCGCAACCAAGAGTTACGGTAAGAGATAGATAGGGCAGGGTGTTTCGCTGAATGTCATGTTGAACTGAGTTAACAGAAGTAAAACTGTCCTCTTTTTTTTTGCCTTTTGGAGGGCAATTGGGGTTAAGTAACTTGCCCAAGGTTACACGGCTAGTTTTTTCGTGTGGGTGTTAAGTGTCTGAGGCCGGAGCCGAACTCAGGTTCTCCCTGACCCTGGGGCCAGCACTTTACTCACTGTGCCACCTAGCCACCCCTAGAACTGTCCTCTTTAAAATATTTAGTCAATGGCCAGAGTGAAGTAAGCAGAACCAGGAATGTATGTAGAATGACTAAAACAATGTAAACAGAAAGAACGACAGGACAATCATGATGACCAGGTCTGGTCCTGAAAGAGAGAAGACTGGAGCAGAATCAGCAGAACAATTCATACAATAATGATAACACTCAAGAACTCTGATTGATAATCCAATGACCAACCATGATTCCAGAGGACTCCAGAAGGTTCCAGAGTATAAAGCATGCTATCCACCTTCTGTCACAGAAGTAATAGATATACAGTAAGACATACTGTTTTGGACATGGACACTGGAGTAATTCGTTTTGCTTGATTATACATACTTGTAATAAGGGTTTTGTTTTTCTTTCAAATGAAGGGGGAGAGAGTTGGGAAGAAGAAAAAAAAATAAATGCTTATTAATAAATTTTTTTCTTTTTTGGAGGGCAATTGGGGCTAAGTGACTTGCCCAAGGTCACAAGGCTAGTTTGTGTGTGTGTGTGTGTGTGTGTGTGTGTGTTGTGTGTGTTGTGTGTATGTGTTAAGTGTCTGAGGCCAGATTTGAACTTAGGTCCTCCTGACTCCAGGGCCAGTGTTCTATTCACTGTGGCCACTTAGCCATCCAATAATTTTTTTTTTTAATTAAAAGAAAAATGGGAGAATGTCCTTCGTTCCCACCTCCCCCCACTAGGGGGAAAGGACTATGGGTGTAGAACACTGCTTATTCCATTGGACTCACTTGATATATTAGATTTGCTGAACTGTTCTTTTTTACTCTCTTTTTTATTCTTTGTTATAAAGGATGCTTCTTTTTGAGTTGAGGGGGGGAAAAGATATCTGAAAATGAATGTGATAAAAAAGATAAATAAAAGTTAAATACATTAAATATTATTGTTATTCAGCTATTTCAGTCATATCCAACTCTTTATGACAGCATTTGGAGTTTTCTTGGCAAAGATACTGGAGTGATTTGTTATTTCTTTCTCCAGCTCATTTTACAGATGAGGAATCTGAGGCAAACAGGGTTAGGTGACTTGCCCAGGGTCACACAGCTAGTAAGTGTCTGAAGTCAAATTTGAATTCAAATCCTTCTGACTCCAGGTCTGGTGCCACCTGGTTGCCTTTATTACCTCTAAGTTAAAATGTAAATTAGTCTGTTTGCCATAAGCCTTTCACATTCTGACTCAAATCTACATTCCCAGGTTTATTCCACATTACTCTCCTTCACATACTCTGTAGGCAAACTGGCCTTGCATGTGATATGCCATCCCTGGTCTCCATGCCTTTGTATAGGCTGCCTCCCATGCTTGGAGAGACTTTTTCCTCTTCACCAATGCCTCAGAGTTCTCATCCTCCTTAAAAGTTTAACTCAAGTAGCATTTCCCATAGGAGGCTTTTCCTGATCCCCCAGGTGCTAGTGCCTCCCAGTCAAAATTACCTGAGGCAGAGTATGGAAGGCTCTGGGTTCAAATTCTCAGTCAGTTATTAGCTGTCATGTTATTATTAACTGTGTGATCCAGGGCAAAGTCACTTAACTTCTTCTACTTGACTCAGGTTCACCTAGTCCTAAGGTGCTGTGCAACTTAGTCCCAAGGTTGTTGTGAGGATAAAATTAGATAATTTTTGTAAAGTGCTTTGCAAACCTTAAAGCATTATATTAGTGCCAGCTGTTATTATAATTTATTTTGCATATACTTATATATGTATATGTCATTGCCCTCATCCCACAGAGGATGCAGATCTCTTGAGAGCAAGGACTCTCATTTTTGTCTTCATATCTCTGCAGCCTATCACAGTCCATGGTACATAGGAGGTGCTAAATAAAAGCTTGTTAACTGATTCCTTCCTTCCTAATGAAAAAGATAACACTGAAAAGCAAATTCTGATGAATTTTAGTTCTAATGAACAGCCTGGGCCCCGGGACCTACAGAAGCATCTTTCATCCCTTCTCTTGCAGAGCTGGGGATTATGGATGGGGAATTTGGAAAATGTGCTTACATAGGGCAGTTGTGGTGGTTGGTTTCACTCAAATACTTTCCTTTGTTACAAGGAAGAGTTCAGTGAGATTCAGGGTAAAGGGAAATGATGACTGATATAAAAAAGAAAGCTAACAATAACATCATACATATATGTATGCATGTATGTGTGCATATATACATATAAGTGTTATACATGTGTGTGTGTATATATGTATGTGTATATGTAGTTGCTCAGTCATGTCTGCCTGTTTGTGACCCTGTGGACTATACTGTTTATGGGGTTTTCTTGGTAAAAATACTGGAGTGGATTAAGACAAACAGAGGTTAAAGTGACTTGGGGTGGTCAGGTAGCACAGCGAGTAAGAGCACCGGCTCCAGTGTTGGGATGACCCAGAGATCGAATCCCGGGCTCAGACACTTAGCACCCACCCAGAAACACCTGGCCGTGTAACCTTGAGCAAGTTACTTAACCCCAATTGCTTTTAAAAAAAAAGTGACTTGCCCAAGTGCATACAGCTAATAAGTGTCTGAAGCTGATTTGAACTCAGGTCTTCCTAACTCCAACCACAATCCACTGAGACATCTAGATTATATCTATATATCCTAGTTAAGTATTGGTATATATAACAAATTAGGCATGGGAAGGGCAAGGGACATGAATTGGAAGAGGGGCAAGTATTGTCTTCCCTCTGCAACAAGAGGCTGAAGATAGATGAATCTATTTACATAAAGTCATAGCAGTGCCTCTCACCTTGTGCCCTGCTACTCTTAAAGAGAATGAAAAGGAGGGAAGAAAGAGAGGTACCAGTGGGAGGGGATGGTCTCTGGTTTTTGCTGTCAACATTCTTCAATGGTTCCCCATTGGCTACAGAATAAAGTAACAACTCCTTAGCCTGGCATTCAAGGTCCTGTACAATATAATCCTAGACTACTACCTTTCTAGACTTATGTCCCTACTATTTGCCCATCTGAAATACAGGACCAGGAGTCCAGCTAGAAGGCTTTCCCTTACATACACCAGGTATTTGAGGAAAATAACATGTTCAAGTGGAGTCATGGGAGCTTTACCTTTTTATATACACCAGAGCTCTAATCAGATTGACTACATGCTTTCCCTGAGTTACCTTTTGGAGGCAGCATTAGAAGCTTGGGATCAGAAAAGGCCTTATGTGGGAAGTGGTACTTGAAATGAACTTTGGAAGAAACTAAGAGAAGTAATATGTAATAAGATTGATTGGAGTCAAGTTGTGAAGGGTTTTCAATACTGAACAGAAGAGTTTGCATTTGATCCTAGACACAATAGGGAGCTTTTAGTGCTTTACTGAGAGGGTAAGTGACATAGTCATAGTTACGCTTTATGAATGTCACTTTGGAAACAATGTGGAGGTTAGATTGGAGAAAGGAGGGATTTGAGGCAGGGAAACAATTTGGAGGCTCTTGCAATAGTCCAGAAGAGAGGTGATGAGGGCACAAACTAATATGGTGGCCATGTGAATCAAGAGAAGAGAATGGATGTGAGAGCAGTGAAGGTAGAATCAACAAGACATAAACTGACTGGATACATGTGGGGTGAGAGATAAGGAATAGCAGAGGGTGACACTCAGATTGGAAACCTGGGTGTCTAGGAGGTGGTACTTTCTACACACTTGGGGAAGTTAGACCGTACCATATCATTGTACTCCCTTTCCAAGCTCTATAACCTAATTAAATCCCCTGCTTGACTTCAGCCTCCTATCCTTCTAGGTCTTCCACTCTGTCACTCACACGAGAGCTAATGTTCCTCCTCATTGCTATTTCTTTTCCCTATCCTCTAATGCATGGCCTTCACTCTAGTTGTACTTTCCTCCATAACCAGCCTTAACTCTTATTTTCTGCCACTTTAATATTTCACTAGTTGCCCCAGAATCCCTTGCTTCCCTTAACTTTTTCCTTTTCTTGACCTTTGAATCTTCTTTTGATTATTCTTTGGTAACACCTACCATTTCCTCCTCTCTTTTTGGCTAAAGAAAGTCCTTAAACCCAGATAAATTTCACCAGAAGACTCATAGCACCATCACCTCAAAAGAGCCCATTCTGTTGCTTAACAATCCCTCTAGTGTCTACCCTTATCAACTTCAAATCTAATTCCCTCTAGGGGCTGTTGCAATTTTGGTTTCTTCCTCACTTAGCAAGCCCTGAGGCCATTTGAGCTTCCCTTGAGCTTCCTTCTGTTAATTCCTCATAGTTTCTCAGCAGCTTCACATACACTGTTCTTTCAGGTTACAAGAGAGTCACTCCTTACCTGTATCCTGTATCCCTACCTGCTCCTGCTCCTTTCTGCCTTCTCTAGGACATGTTCAAGCAGGTATCCCCTCTCCTATTCATCTGCAGTCTCGTCCTTGACTCTTGAACTTTCCCTTTTGCCCACAAATAAACTTGAATCTCGCTAGTCCTAAAACACTTTTCTGAACCCTTTCTACCTCACCTAACTACCATTAAACCTGAAAAGATTACCTCCATCCAGTACCACAACTTCATTATTAACTCTCTCTTCTCAATCCCTTGCAATCTGGCTTCCACTACCACCACTGACCTGAAACTTTTCTTTCTAAAACTGCTCATGACTTCTTAATTACTAAATCCAATGACCTTTTAAAAAAATTTATCCCACTTGACCCCACTTCCCCCAGTCTCTTTGAAGTTGTCTCTGACTTTTCTTTCTCCCTCACCTCAATCCATTCCACCTATACAACATTTCTTTTTTCGTACCCTTCTCTCTGTTTACAGGGCCATCTCCCTAGTCAACATCCTTGTTACCAACCACTTGCACTATTACAATATTCATTTATTTATTTATTTGTAAAATTGTAAAGATTTAGAGGGCAGATTGACTGACACACATTAAAACAAACAAGTGAGCAGACATAATACTGAAACAATTATCTAAACCATATGTTTCAAATCAAGTCAAGATTGAAATGATATCTAGTGTTAAAAATAATGGTTGGCTGGGGCAGCTAGGTAGCACAGCAAGTAAGAGCACCGGCTCCAGTGTCAGGATGACCTGGGGATCGAATCCCGGGCTCAGACACCACACCCAGAAATAACTGGCCGTGTAACCTTGAGCAAGTTACTTAACCCCAATGGCTTTAAAAAAAAAAGAAAAAAGAAAAAAATAACGGTTGGACCCTGTCTTCAGCTCTGAACATACAATAGTCATTTATCTGGATGTCTTGCTTCTCTTCTCTCTATCCTTCTTTTAGGTTACCTGCCAGCAATTTATCATTAAGCAATGATCTGGTCATTTCACTCTTCAGTGATTCCCTATTATCTACTGAGTAAAGTTCGAATTCCAAGTATTTCTGCTCTATATTGGTGTCTTGTTCTCTTACTAGACTATAAGTTCCTTGAGGACAGGGACTCATGACATTAAATTTTTGCATTTTTCTCAGTGCCTATGATAGTGCTAGGTAGTGCAGTGAATAGAACACTTGATAGGCTTGGAGTCAGGAAGAACTGAGATAAAATCTGGCCTCAGACACTTACTAGCTGTGTGACCCTGAGGAAGTCTCTTAACCATGTTTGCCTCAATTTCCTCATCTATAAAATGAGCTGGAAAAGGAAATGGCAAACCACTCCAGTATCTTTGCCAAGAAAACCCCAAATAGAGTCATGAAGTCAGACATGACTGAACAACACAATAATGCTCTGCACACAGTTATTAATAAATTCTTTTTTGTACTTGTATGTAGCTATAATTATGTGCTTAAATCAAGTTCTTATCAGTCTCTGAGCATCTATCTATCTATCATCTATCTATCTATCTGTATGTATGTATGTATGTATGTACATATGGTGGCATCCTCCTGAGTTAGCTTGGTCCTCTAGAAAGGTCTGGGATCCTAAATGAGACTACGTACGTATGTAGTACTCTTCTCCCTGGGCCATACACAGCTGTGTGCCCTTAGAGATGACATTAAGATCTGGCCAGGTATCCTCAGGGGCTTGGAGAGGGTGCTGTTTGGGCAGTTGCCATGGTTCCCCTGTGAGTTCTGGAATCAACCTCCACACTGGGGGGGGGGGGGGGGGGGGGGGGGGGGGGGGCCACTGGGGTCATGGGGGGGGAGGGGAGGGGGGGGGGGGGGGAAGGTGTGTGTCTCCTTTCAGGAGCCCACCAGCCGAGCCGCTGAGATGGAGGCCTCGGATGGGCTAGGGGGTGAAGGGGACAAGGCACAAGAGAAGGTGAAGTAGGGAATTTTGAGGACAGATGACAATAAAGAAGAGAGACATTGAGGGAGGAGCACTGTAAATAAACGAGGAGCTCGAAGAAGATCCAAGGAAGAAGATAAGAAGGGAAAGGAAGTGATTAGTGACCTAGAAAATGATAACCTTGCTTTGGATTAGAGGTCCCACCTTGCTGTTTGATTTGACACAGTTAGCAGGGTGTCTTATGGTCCCCAGTGTCTGAAGTAACTACTGTTGGGGAGAATAGAGGATCTGAAAGTTCATTAGTTTCTTTACAAGTGCATTTACATCATCTTTGTGAGGCATCATGGTTTAGTGGATTACTAGACCTAGAATCAGGAAACCTTGGGTTTCAATCCTCCCTCAGATTCTTAATCTCTTTTAGACTCAGAGTCCTCATCTGTAAAATGAGGTTAATTATAACTAGCACCCACCTCTTGGGATTGTTGAGAGGATCAGATGAGATAATATATGCAAAGTACTTTGCTTAAAGATCTATGTAACTGTGAGTTATTATCTTCATGTATTATCCTGAAAATGTGTTTATACCTAACTTGAATTTGTGTAAATGAATCAGTTAATGTATCCTTCAATTCCGTGGGCCTAAAACGACCTCTTGCCTCTTGCCTTTCAGAGGTCCTTTTTCTGCAAGCTGAATCGATCTACTGTGAAAGACACTTGTGGCTTTTAATTCATTTGCTCCTAGCATTCATTCTCCAACATTTTTGTCATTCAGCAGCACCTTCAACCTTATTTTGCCCTGCCTAGAGGCAAGGCAGGGTGAGAACCAGACTCAGAGGCAGGAAGATAGGGTTCAAGACTAGCCTCTGATTAGTACTAGTCTCTGATTAGTACTAGTTGTGTGATCCTGGGCAAGTCACTTAATGTCTCAAGGTCCTGGACAACTCTCTAAGACTATTAATTGAAAAATAGGTATAGACCAGCTTTAGTAGAGGGACTTTTCTAAGTCAATTAAATCACAAGTCTGGTCTAAAAAATATGCAAGGCACTAGGCTAGAGGCCAGAGAGATGAAGAGGTATGAGACAGAATCCTTGCTCTCAGAGTTACAGTCTAGAAAGGGAGACCAGACATGCAGGAAGGCAAGGCAGCAGCCGCAGGTACTTTGCATGTAATAGGCATTCAGGAAGCATTTGTTGAATTGAATAATAACTGACACTTGGGAAGCACTTACCCTTGGTCACATAGCTAGTAAGCTGATCAAAGGGAGGATTTGAACCTGGATCTTCCTGGCTCAAAGTCTAGCCTTCCAGACATTATGCCACATGGCTGATTAATGCCGTCCAGTGGATGGATGTAAGTACAGAGGAAGAAAAGCTCCCTGCAGGCTGTGCTGTTGTTGGGGAAGGCTTGGAGGAAACCAAACTTTCACTGGGCCTTGAACAGTGGGGAGAAGGTATTTCAGGCCAAAAAATTTTGTGAGCAATGGATAGAGGTGAAACACTATTAGTATTCCATTAAGGAAGATGTCAGAACCGGTTACTTTCAGGTTCATGAATTCTGAAATTTCCTTATCTGATCACAATCTGTTGTCATTCCACCCATCCCTCTGCTTTCTCTTGACCCTCTTGTGGATCCCTCATCTATTGACTTCTTTCCTAGGTTGTCCCTCCTGCATTGACTATCTTTTCTTCCCTTCTTCATCTTAACCTGTTGGTGAACCAGGGCAGCTATACACTGTGCTCTTCTTTCCAGTGCCAGGATCATTCCCACCATCCACTGCCTCTGTTCCTGCTCATGTGCTATTGAATGAAGCTATCTAATTCGAATTTGTTACATCATCTCAACTGGGACCCCGCTGTGGCAAGGAGATTCTTTTACACCTCCCTAATTGACTCACTATCCAACTCACTACAGAGGTTTTTCCAAACCTCTTTGTCCTTTCTCAAACTTCCCATGGCTGCCTTTTCCTCTGCTCTCTCAGTCGAGAATCTTGTCTCATATTTCACTGAAAAAAAACTAAGACCACTTACTGAGAGTTCCCTTTTCTCCCCTCTTTCTTATCTCATATTACCTTGATGCCATCTGCTACTTCACCTCAAGGTCACATGAAAAATGTCCATTCTCTCTGCAGAGCAAACTCTTTTACATACACAAGGGATCCTATTTCCCCCTCTCCTCTTCTGTAGATTGCCCCTTTTATAATCCCCACTTTCTCATTTCAGTCTTTTTCTGTCTACTGGCTATTTCTCTACAAATGTGTCAGTGTCTCTTCCAACTCAAAAAACCCCCAAAACTCACTTCATCTGTCTGTCCCCATTACTTATCATCCTATATCTCTTCACCCTTTTGTAGCTAAATTCTTTAAGAAGGCCATCTATAAACCTGCCTCCACTTCCTTTCCTCTCATTCTCCTGTCAATTCTCTATAGCCTGGTTTCCAACCTCATCATTCAGATGGAACTTCTCTCTGCAAAAAAATGTCTTAATTGCTATTTCTAACAGCCTTTTCTCAGTCCTCATTCTCCTTATGGTCTCTGTAGTGTCTGATAGTGTCAATCACCACCTTCTCCTTGAGACTCTATTCTCACTAGGTTTTCATGACACTGGTCTGTCCTGATTCTTCTCCTCCCACCTTTCTAAAAACTGCTCCTCAGTTTCTTTTGATAGATCTTTGTCCATATCATGCCTGCTAACAGTAAGTGTCCTCCAGGGCTCTTGTTTTAGGCCTTTTCTCCCTCGGTACTCTTTCGCTTAGTGGTTTCGTCAGCTCCCATGGATTCATTTATCATCTCTATGTTGATGATTCTCAGATTTACTGATCACCTAGCCCTAAACTTTCTCCCAGCCTCCAGATTTGAATCTCCAGTTGTCTGTTGGACATCTTGAACTGTATATCTCGTAGACATGTTTTTTTAAATTAAATTTTATTTTATTTTCAGTTCTGAATTCTCTCCCTTCTATCTCCCCCTCACTCGTTGAGAGAGCATGAAAAACAAAATCTGTTAAAATATGTACTTAAAACAAATTCCATCAGTAGTCATGTGCCCAAAAAATGTTTCAATCTGCATTCTGAATCCAGCATCTCTCTCTTTGGAGGTAGGTACCATGTCTCATCATAAGTCCTCTGGAATTATTGGTCATTGTATTGGAGTTCCTAAGTCTTTTAAAGTTTCTTATCTTTATGATATTATTATTATATAAACTTTTCTTCTGTTGCTGCTCACTTCATTTTGCATCAATTCATATGAATCTTCCTGGGTTTCTCTGAAATGATTCAGAATTTTTTACAATACAATAGTATTTTATCATATTCATATACCACAACTTGTTGAGCCATTCTACAATTGTTGGGCATCCCTTCAGTTTATAATTCTTTGCCACCATAAAAAGAGTTTCTATAAATATTTTTGCACATATAAGTTCTCTTTCTATGATCTCTTTTGAGGGGATAAACTTAGTAGCAATATTTCTGGGTTAAAGGGTATGCACAGTTTAATAGCTTTTTGGGCATATTTCCAAACTGATTTCCAGAATGGCTGAAATAGATCAGAGTTCCACTAACAGTGCATTAATGGGTCTATTTTTCAACAGTCCCTCTAGCATTTAACATTTTTCTTTTTTTCAACTTTATCAATCTGACGAGTATGAAGTGGTACCTCAGAATTGTTTTAATTTGCATTCTAGTAATATATATATTATTAGGGATATAGAACATTTTTTACATGGCTATTGATAGTTTGGATTTCTTCCTTGGAAAACTACTATTCATATCCTTTGACCATTTGCCATTTGGGGAATTTGAATTTGAATCAGTTCCCTATATGTTTTAGAAATGAAACTTTTATTTTTTAAACTACTAGAGATATTTTCCTCCTAATTTCCTGCTTCTCTTTTAATTTTGCTTACATTGGTTTGTGCAAAAATTTTAAGTTTTGTGTAATCAAAAATTGTCCATTTCACCTTCTGTGAGCCTCTCTATCTTTTGTTTTGTCATTAACTTTTCCCCTATACATAAATTTGGTAATTTTTTTTTCACATTCCTCTGATTTGTTTATGATGTTACCCTTTATGTCTAAATCATTTACTCATTTGGAGCTTGCCTTGGCATATGGGATGAGATGGCCTATTCCTTGTTTTCCCAACAGTTTTTGTCAAATAGTGAGTTCTTGCCCCAGTAGGTGGAATATCCCATTAAACATCTTAAACTCAACACATCTAAAACTGAACTTCTTATTTTCTTCCCCCCAGAGAAGAACCTTCCCCTTTTCTGAATTTGCCTGTTACTACAGAGTGTGTTGCTATCCTTCCAGTTACCTTGGCTTACAACTGAGCTGTCATCTTCTCCTTTCTTTCTATCACTCTCCCCCCATGGCCAAATCTTTGTTGTTGTGGTCTTGTCAATTCTGCCTTTGTAATATGTCCTATATGTCCTCTTCTCTCTTCTGCCACTACTGTGGTGTGGGCTCTCATGGACTTTCAGTAGCCTTTTGCTTAGTTTCCCTTCTTTCTCCAGTCCATCCTCCACTCAGCTGGATCAAATGGATCTTCCTAAAATACATGTCTGACCTCCATACTCAAAAATCTCCAGTGACTCTTATGATTTCTAGGATCAAACATAAAACCATCTGTCTGACTTTTAAAGTCCTTCATATACTTCCCCTTTCCGATCTTTACCAATCTTATTACATCTTACTCTCTTCTTACATGTACTCTCAGTAACACTGGCCTCCTTGCTGTCTCTTGCACAATATACTTCATCTCCCAACTCTAGGCCTTTTCACTGGCTGTACCCATGCCTATAATGGTCTCCCTTCTGGCCTACCATCTTCTAACTTTACTGGCTTCCTTCAAGTTTCAGCTAAAATCTTACCTTCTACAAGAAGCCTTTCCCCAGGGGCAGCTAGGTGGTGCAGTAAGTAGAACACCAGCCCAGGAGTCAGGAGGATCTGAGTTCAAATCTGACCTCAGACACTTAACACTTACTAGCTGTGTGACCTTAGGCAAGTCACTTAATCCCAATTGCTCTGCCTTCCCCCCTCCAAAAAGACAAACAAAACCCAAAACAAACCAACCAAAACCCAATCACCCCCCCAAAAAAACAACAACAAAAAGAAGCCTTTACCCCTTCTGTTTGAGATTATTTCTAATTTATCCTGTATATATCTTGTTTGACACAATTGTTTGCATGTTGTCTCCCCTTTTCGATTGTGAGCTCCATGATAGCAGGTGCTGTTGTCTTTCTTTGTATCCCCAGTGCTTAGTTAACACAGTGCCTGGCAAATAGTGGGTGCTTAATAAATGCTTGGTGACTGACTTTCAATGCTACATGGATTTAATTATTTACATTTGACTTCAGGTAAAATGACTAATTGAGCTACTATGACACCTGGTTGCATTCTGTCCCCCAGCAGCAGTTGTAAGCAACTGGTGGGGTCCTACTAGCCTTTATAAGTCATGTATGCTAGTCAAAAAGTTAAATGTTTTTACTGAAAATCTTAAGCAGGTTTTAGCTGGGGTCAGGCAGGACATATTTGCCGAATCAGTTGCTTATTGGATGCCCATCTCCTAGTGTCCCTATTTTCTAAGTTGGTTCTTTGTATGGGGTTGGGGCTGAGAGGGTATTTAATATGGTTCTGTTAATATTGATTTGAGAGAATTGGGGCAGAAAGGAAAGGGTCATGTTAGAGCTTTGGTACATAGTGGCCCAGTCCAGACTGCCAGGTTGGCTTCAGCGGAAACCCTGATCAGCCCCACTCCCCTAGCTAGAAGAAGAGAGTAGGCCCTCCACCCCACCCCACCCCCAGCCCAGGCCTGTGTCCTACAGGTGACAGAGGCACCCTGTTTGGAGAGAAGCTCCAGCAACATCCCAGCTGGAGACTCACTCATCCGTCATGCAGAGGGCCTCGGACAGGACACCTTCAAAATTGTGAGTGAGGAATTCACAAAGTTTTGTCTCATTTCTTTGACCCTTTGGAAAGTGTGGGTAGTTCTCATATCTGCAGGGTACTTCCACAGAGCCAAAGATCCTTGGAGACATAAGGATATGAAGTCAGATATCAGTCATCATTTCCCCTGCCTTATGGCACTGTGGTCAAAGGCCCATTTTATCTCATAGATGGAGAGTTAGGACCTGGGGAAGGGAAGGAGCAGGAGGAAGACTGGCCCCTGTACTTTAATTGTGTGGGATCCTTTGCTTTGTTCTGGCTGCCCCATGACCAGAGGAAAAATAAGCCCCTGACTTTCTCTAACTATGCCTGTTATCTCCTCTTAGTGTAAAGAATACTTGAGACCTCTAAAGAAGTTTCTTCGAAAGTTGCACTTGCCCCAGGACCTACCCCAAAAGAAGAAACTTAAGTACATGAAGAGGAGTCTGATGGTCCTAGGGGACCACATCAATACCTTCCTGCAGCATTATTGCCGAGCTTGGGAAATCAAGCATTGGAGGAAGTATGGCACTTCCCTCCCTAAATGTCCTACTACTGAGTTCCCTCCTTCATAGGATCATTGTGGGGCTAAAAGGAGGGAGAGAGGAAAAGGAAAACTGAGAGACTATTTTTGTCAAGTAGATCTCTGGGCCACCCCTACTGCATTCAATCAATTAATCAATCAACCAACAAGCATTCATTAAATGCCTATTGTGTGCCAGGCACTTTGCTAAGTACAAAAGTGGATCAGTCCTACCTCTCAAGAAGCTTACATTCTAATAGGGTGACAATATATACATATATAAATATATACATACAAATGAATCTAAGGTAGTTCAGGGAGAGAAGGCACTAGCAGTTGGGGAAATCTTAAAAGTTCCATGTAGGATGGTATGCATGAGCTAGGTCTTGAGGAAACAAGGGGAAAAAAAAATGTTCAGCATCCTTTACTTTTGGGGAGAAGTCTGGTCAATGGGAAACCTTGAGGATTTCAAGGACTGGGAAAAATGGTAAGGGGAATGTGATGGATACTTGTTTAGGGCAGCACTGCCCCCAACATGATCATGCCTGGTATCTTAACATCTCTTGACCACAAAGTACTGCACGCTCTCCTGGACTCAGAACTCAACCAGATTAGAAGGATCAACCAGTCAATAAACATTAAGTGTCTACTATGTGCTAGGCGATATACTAAGCACTGGGGATGTAACTCATATAAAAAGAAAGACAGTCCCTGCCTTCAAGGAATTTAAACTCTAACATCTTCAAGGGTCACATCTTATTAAATTATTCAAAGAAAGGAGCGGGGAGTTCTTGACTTGCTCAGCAAACCAAGGTATCCTTAAATTGACACCTCCTCCACTTTCTACCCATTCTCCAACGCCTACCAAATAATTCAGCCTTACTTGTGTGATCTGGGATAGGGCAATCGATCCCAGGACATTTTGACTCCCCAGTGAGGGAGATTGCTTCCTCTTTGGCCCAGCTTTTATCAATGCTCAGTTGTTTTCCTGTCTCTTGTCCCCAGGATGCTCTGGCGTTTCATCTCCCTCTTCTCAGAGCTGGATGCCAAATTACTGCGTCGACTGTACAAGTACAGCAAGAGCGACCAGAATGCCAAATTCCTGGTAAAGAAGGTCTCCTCCTCATTTCCCAACCCATTTCCCCCATCCCACAGGCTCCTCAGGGAGACATTCTTCTCATTGATTTAACTTTGGTCATAGAAGAAACTAGGGATCCTTGGCAGGAATGTGACAGAGATGTTCAGGATACCTTCTCTTGTTTCTTCTCCCTTGGACATCCAGAGAACAGAGAACAAGGCCACTGTAGGCTGAGTAATGGGATTTTCCCTGTCCAAGTGAACACTAGTCATAGGTCTGACTGGGAAAGTCAGCTCCTTCCCACCTCTAGCTCCCCATACAAAATAGTCAGGTAGAAACCAAAGGTAGAAAGGACCCAGTCTGGAATCTAGAGTTCAAAAGGTTATTCACCTTTTTTTTTTCTGGCTTTCAGCCATATTTTTAAAGGACCACGGGTGAAGTGGAGAGAGAGGATTCCTCTAGAAGGCATGTTGAGAATTGGAGTCCTGATTTTCTTTTTCAGAGAGAGAAGCAGAGAAGGAGGCAGCGCTGTCTGACCTATGGATTCTAATGGCCAGCTTTAGGTCACTTTCCCCAACTTTGTCTATGCTTGGAGGGTGGAGTAGAGACTAAGAATTTGGTGTCTCCTTTTCCTTCCCTGATGCATGACCTGCCTGGCATCCTATATGTTTACAGGTGGCATTCCGGCCCTTGGACACCTCAGAGACAATCATCTCCCCTACTGAGCAAAGCAACAGCCTGCCCAAGCTCTATAATGCCTGGGGCCTCCACCGGGACTCCAGCTGTACAAAAGAAAAACTCAACAGGATGCAGGACAACCCCCCAGAAACCTCCCTTTCTGGGGAGCAGAAACATGGTAGCCAGGTCAAGAGAGGTAATGCCAACATGCTCTAGGAGGGAAATTCTTGGGAGAATTGGCCCCAGTGCTAGCTACTCAAAATCAGGGCAGGATAACCTGGCAGCTGGAGTGCAACATCAGACATATTTCTCCCCCAGGGAGAAAAAAGAAGCAAGAAATGAGGAATTAGCTGCAGTGTAAAACTGCTGATGGCTGATTTCAGACTCCCTGGGTATTCAAATGAACTCTGGATGCTATAGAGGAGATTCCTGGAAAGGGTGGAAGGTTGTCCTAAATGACTCCCAAGATCCCTTCCAAAAGAGAATAATGAAGCTGTGGGATTACAAAATTAGGCTTACTCCAATAAAGGGACCAGCCCTAAGAAGTGGAAGTGGGGGACAAAATACCAACCCTTCTACTTTGCCTGGGACTGGGAGAGGCCCTAACATCATAATAATGATTATAACTGACATTGATATACTATTTTAATGTTTGCTAAGAGCTTTACATATATTGTCTCCTGATAGGAGTTCTCAGAAGTTGGTACTCTATTATCCCTATTTTTCAGATGAGGAAACTGAGGCCCAGGGAGATTTAAGTGACTTGCCCCAGGGTCACATAAGTGTCTAAGTCAAGACTCAAACCTAGGTCATCCTGATATAAGCCTAAAACTACATCTTCCTTTCTCACAAGAGTTGATAAGGGCTAGTCATTTCTATTTTTAGAACTCTGACTAGGAAATAGCTAGGGAATTTGAGAGAGGACATGTTGTTCTGAAGAGCTTACAGCTCAGGGCCTCAAGAAAAACTTTTTTTATCCCAAATTCCACTGGATCTGCCGACATGAGCCTTTTCTACTCCCACACTTGGTCTCAGCCCACAGGGCAGCTCTGCTGTGAGCACAAATCTGAGCCAAATAGGAATGTAGGGGTTGAGGAGAGAAGAGGAATCAATGCAATATGCATATATTAAGCATCTACTGTGTACAGACCACCATTCATAGTGCTAACACACACAAACACACACACATCAAAAGAGAAAGATAAAATATGGATATTTAAATTGAGAGTTCTTAAAGCTAGCCCAGTCCCCTATTTTACAGGATCTCATATCCTGAGATATGAAATAATTTTACCCTGGTTTACACCATTTACTGTCAACGTGGGTACTTTCTTCTTTCTTTGATTGCATCAGGGGTATAATCTCAGTAGTGGTATCACTATGTTAAAGGATATATACAATTTAGTAATTTGGGAGGCATAGGTCCAAGTTGCATTCCAGAATTGCTGAATCATTTCATAACTCTACCAGAGTACATTATTGTGCTGTTTTCCTGCAGGTTCCCCTAATATTTGTCACTTTTTCTTGGTCACCTTTGCCAATCTGAGCAGCTCACAGTTGCTTTAATTTTCATTTCTTTAATTATTAGTGATTTGGAGCAATCTTTTTCATATAGCTACTGATAGCTTTGTTTTTTCCCTTTAAACACAACTTAAGTGCTTTGACCCTCCTTCAACTGGGAAATGGCTCTTATTTTTATATATCATTTTTTTTTGTATATCTTGGAAATAAAACCTATATCAGAGAAATGCTGCAAAGATTCCCCATCCCACCCCCAGTTAACTGTTCCCTTTCTAGTTTTAGCTGCATTCAAACTACAAGTTAAAAAAATATTTTTAATTGATAAAAATTAACCTCTCACTCCAATGTCCCCCCTGCATTGAAAAAGAAATTTAAACAAAACTTTTGTGGCAAATATGCATAGTAATAATAGTAACTAGCATTTATGTAGTACTTTAAGGTTTGTATATTTAACAAATATTCTCTCATTTTACCTTCACAAAAACTCTCAGGGAAAGGTGCTACTATTATTCCCATTTTACAAATGAGGAAACCAAGACAGAGGTTCAGTGGCTTGCCCAAAGTCAGACAGTTAGGGTCTGAGGTCACATTTGAATCCAAGTCTTCCTGATTCATCACTGCATTGTCCATGTCCTAAAAAATGTCTCACTCTGTATACTGAGTCCTTCTCTATCAGGAAATATGCAGTAGATTTCATAATGAGTCCTCTAAAATTATGGTTGATCACTGAGTTTGATCAGTTTCCTGTTCTCTGTTCCTGTATTTTGTAAAGAAGAGAGTGGGAAGAGGAGTGTGCTTGTCAAGAGTGCTCTAGGTTTGATGCAATCTGTCTTTGCTCCCCTGACTCTCTTTTCTCTGTGTCCAAAGCCCAATAACAGGTTCTTATCCTTTCTTTTAAAATTCCTCCTTGTGATCTACCCTCTAAAGTTAAAAGTTTTCACTCTCTCTTTTCCCTTTTCACTTCTCTTTCCCTGTGGAGCAAAATATATTTCTGCACCCAACTATATGTGTGTATTCCCTTCTCTGCCTATATTAAAGTGATGCTCAAATGTCATGCTCTTCTCCAACTTCTTCCTCCTTGTTTGTATAGTCTTCAACTTGTCCATATAAATTATGGAAGAGGGGCGGCCAGGTAGCACAGCGAGTAAGAGCACCGGCTCCAGTGTCGGGATGACCTGGATCAAATCCGGGCTCAGATACTTAGCACCACACCCAGAAATAACTGGCCGTGTAACCTTGAGCAATTTACTTAACCCCGATTGCTTTATTTAAAAAAATAAATAAATAAATTATGGAAGAATGTCCCCCATCTTTTGTCTCTTCCCCCATAACATATTCCTTCCTCCACCCCCTTTCCTTTCTTCTAAGATCATCAAAACATAAAAAAAAATACCCTCTAGGCCCTCCATCTCAATAGATTCTCTCTATGGTGCTTGACGATAATAAGAGTTCCAGCAGGGCTCAGGTACCATGTCCTGTGTTAGAGTATAAAAGGCTATCCTTGTTTATTGCCTTGTGATTGATCATTCATATTTGTCTTTATATTTATCTCTTGACTCTTATTTGTATTTCAGAGTTCCTATGCAGCTCTGATCTTTTCATCAGGAAGGCTTGAAAGTACTATTTCCTTAAAGATTCATCCCCACCACCCCCATAGGATTATACTCATTTGTTCGGGAAAGTTATTTTTGTTTGTAAGACTAACTCTTTTGTCTTCTGGAACATTGTATTCCAAGTTCTCCACTTCTTTAAAGTGGTGGCTGCTAAATCTTATGTGATCCCAACTGCAGTTCCTTGGCACCTTAATTCTTTCCGGCAATTTGCAGTGGTTTTTCTTTGACCTGGAAGGTCTGAATTTTAGTTATTATATTCTAGGGAGTTTTTAATTTGTATTCTGCCCTCTGGTTCTAAGACATCTAGGTAGTTTTCTTTACTAATTTCTTTTTTTTTTTTAAAGCAATCAGGTTAAGTAATTTGCTCAAGGTTACATGGCCAGTTATTTCTGGGAGTAGTGTTGAGTATCTGAGCCCAGGATTCGATCTCCAGGTCATCCCGACACTGGAGCCGTTGCTCTTACTCACTGAGCCACCTGGCCGCCCCTTCTTTACTAATTTCTTAAAATATGATCTCTAAGCTCTTTTTTGGCCCTGGCTTTCCAATAGTCTTAAATGACCTCTCCTTGATCTGTTTTCCAGGTCAGTTATTTTTTAATTTTAATTTATTTTCAGTTCCATGTTATCTCCCTTTTTCTGTCCCCACCCTTTGAGAAAAAAATAAATATATACACACACAGTTATGTAGAACATATTTCTGTGTTAGCAAGTTCCAAAATAGCAAGAAAAATAAAGGAAAAAAAATGCTTCAATCTCCACTGAGTCCATTAGCATTTTATATGTGTCCTTTGGAGTGTGGTGGTAGATCATTGTATTGATCAGAGTTACTAACTCTTTTACAGTTGATTTTCCTTACATTACTATCACAGTGTAGACTGTATTCCTGGTTCTGCTCATTTCACTTTGCATCAGTTCACATAGGTCTTCCCAGGTTTTTCTGAAACCATCCCCTTCATCAGTTCTTATTGCAAAATAGTGTATTGTTCAGCCATTCCCCAATTGATGAAAATCCTGTGTCCAACTTTTGCTACCACAAAAAGAGCTGCTATATTTTTGTAAACATGGAATTTTTTTATTTATAAAATCATTTTTGGCTTAACCCCCCCCCCCCAACTCTTTACCTCTTTTCAGAATTCTAGGTGAACTTGCATCCAAATTGTGCTTTTCTTAAGGCTTTGCTTGTATATGTTTTGAATCCATTCTCTTTTTTCAGGTTTCTGTCTTGAGCATCCCTATTACCATTTTAACCTTTTATGGTAGGATTTTGTTTCTGTGGTTTGCTAGTTCTTTCAGCCTTACTTCGGGCCACAGTCAGGGTCAGAATTACAGAGCTATTGTTTGTTTCTATACTTGTTCCTCACTCAGTATATATAACTTAATTCACAACTGATTCCTACCCTAGATCACCACCCCTATTTGCAGTTACCCTTCTCCATCTTCACTGGATTTGTGACCCAGCACAGGTCAGTGTGCAATAGAACTACCAGTTGGCATCTATTCTTGTTCCTTGAAGTCAGGTTGCTCTTCAATCCCTATGCTGGAATGTTTAGTGTTTCCATTCTAGACCCAGTTGCCAGGATCCATAAACTTGTCTTTCTGTTCCAAGTTGAGCTGGCAATATGATTCAATGATTTCTTTCCTTGGATTTCCCAATCAGAACTTTTTCTGGTGTGCTTTTGAGATATTTGTGGAGTAGTTGTGGGGAAAAGCTTGGTCATTTTGGCTGTTTGCCCCTAATCTTCTCATTTTACAAATGTTAAAATGGAGTCCAAGAAAAGCAGCAGAACCAGGACTCAGGAAAGGACAGCTTTCTTCACTTAGTTTTTGTTGGCATGATAAAACTTTTTGTGCTCTTTCCATTTCATCATACTACTTTAAACTTGGTTGAAATAGCCATTGGGTAGCAGTATTTTCTCATTATTATTGAAGTCATGAAGATGGGGATTAAAAGTTATTTTTATGTTTAATATGATTGTACATATATAACCTGTATCAGATTACATGTCATTTTGGGGAGGGGAGCAAGGGAGAAAAAATGTGGAACTCAAAATCTTGTAAAAGTGAATGTGGAAAATTATCTTTGCATGTAATTGGAAAAAATAAAATGCTATTAAGTGGGGGGGGGAAGGAAAAAAGTTATTCTCAAAGTTGTGTCCTGAAATGAAGAAAACAGGCTCATCATGGGGGGCCTGTCTGAGCTGCTAGGAGACATGGGGGGACAGCACTGATCTGGAGTCAGGGGGGTTGAATTCTGGTCCATATTATGCCATTAACCACATGTGTGACCGTGGCTAACCTTTGAGTTCTCTGACTTGTTTCCTCATCTGTAAAATGGAGTTGCTTTGAAGAAGGGAGAGGCAATACATGTAAAGCACTTTGGACTTACTCAGTCTGATCAACAAAGTGACTAATCATGATTTCAGAGAACTAATAATGGACAAGAGGTAATGGACTGATGGGCATTTTTTGGGCATGATCAATGCAGGACTGTGTTTTGCTTGGCTATGCATATTTGTTACAAAGGTTTTGTTTTAATTTTCAGTGGGGGGTGGGTGGGAGAGAAAATATATTTTTGTTCATTTAAAAAATTAAACCTCAAAAACAAATGTAAATAGTTTTGGGAAAAGTAAGACATAATAGTAACCAACAATTCCTTTATTCTTCACACCCCTTGCTCTGTAGGCTGGGATTCCATGCTGACAAGACCTTCTTTATTACCTTTTTTTCAGACTCTATAAAAAAACCTTCCCACAAACCAAAACTGAAGAGAAGGAGAATGAAGGAAGCCCTCAGAACCCCTGAGAGCCATCCATAGGAGGATCCACCGACAGTGAACCCAGCTTCCCTACTGTCCTGAATAACTCTGCTTACTTCAACACCTACAACTCCTTCTACCCCAGAATCTTCTTCTCTATATCAAAGCTTTTGGTTTTGGGGAGAAGATAGAATGGGAAGAGATATGGGGGAGGGAGAGAAGACAAAATTATCTTTATTCACAGATCATTGGGAGTGGCAATTAGTAGATAGGGAGGGAAATAAACATACTAAAATTCATCTTTAGCTTGGCCAGTCTATTCAGTTACAGGAGACTGGGAAGTAAAGAAATGAGTTGGTTGGGGGGAAGTGGACAGGGGAGGGGAAAGCATTTCTCAACAAGGAAAACCACACCCCAATGTCTTCATCCACATCAAATGAGATTAAAATAAATTTAGCTTAGAAGGGTAAAAGTTATGAAAGTGTTGAATGTAGAAAGGTCTTTTAGTACTCTTTCCTTAGTACAGTCTACTAATGCTTATGTTTCAGGTCTTTTGAGTACCTGCCGCATGTCCTGTTCCCTTCCTCTTGTCACCTCCTAAGTTGTTATGTACTAGTCTGGTTCAGATGGTGCTGATACAGGGTTATTAAGGATGGCTTTCAATTTCTTGAAGTGCTGATAGTGATTGTGGGGTATTGACAAATGAAGACAAAAGGCTGTCAGTGCAGCTGGTATTCTTAACTGAAGAGGGACAATTTGCCCCCGCCCCCGGAGATAGCTTTCTTAAATTGTTGTGTTTGTTCTTTATCAAAGAGGATCATGACATTAGGGAGATGATGAAATGATTTGCAGTTGACTTTGAGTGAGGGAGGGCTGTGCAAGGTCACCAGTCTCACTTTCTCCTCCAGAGCCATCTGGGTCCAATGGCCAGATATTTATCAGGATAACTGGAGATGGCTCAGGATAGAATGGGAGACTCTGACCCTTATAGGTTAAGGTCTTTTCAGGTTCTCACTTTTGAGTAAGGTAAAGGCCATTCATTGAATAGGCCTCTTTAAGAAGTGTCAAGGGGTTACCCCTTTAATTAAAAAAATAAATTCAAACCAGAAAGGGAAGACCCTCAGGGTTGCTGGCTAAAAAAGAAACATTCACTATTTACATTCACTCAAGTCAGGAGGGCCCACAAAATAGCCATTAAGTGGTGCTTGGGCAGGGACCTATTGTTGTAAGGTTTGGTCTTTGAGAAGAAAGAAGGAAAGGAGGGAAGGAAGGAGGGAAGGAAGGGAAGGAAGGAAGGAAGGAAGGAAGGAAGGAAGGAAGGAA
>NW_027187398.1:3591400-3652177 GCF_028583685.1 Petaurus breviceps papuanus | reverse complement strand
CGCATAGGAAGGAAGGAAGGAAGGAAGGAAGGAAGGAAGGAAGGAAGGAAGGAAAAAGCTTTCCTAAGTAAAGAGGGATGATGATCAAGCAAGGATCAGGCCCTTTTTCATAATGAGATGGTGTGGGAGAGCCCTTCATGCAATGCAATGGCACCACCCAGAGGTAGCATGGGTACCTACAGCCTTATGCTGCCAGTTTTTCAGCATCTGTCCTCCGTCGTTTATACTGGTGCTCTCATATTTACCTGATCTCACTTAGAAAGGACCTGATAAGTTCAGTTACATTAAAAGTGAAAATGACTAATAATGCATAATATCTTATTTCTTGCAGCAAACAATCTGACACAAAAGAATACCTAAAGTTTAGAATAGGAAAGGATGGTGGGGCAAGAGTATAAGGCAGGAGTCTTTAACTAAATTCAACAATTATTTACTAAGCACTGTGCTAGATACTGGACAAAACAACAACAAAATATCCATGCCCTCAAAGAGCTTACATTCTACTGATCGGCCTTCCTAGACCCCATCAAATCATGCCTAGGATGACTATAGGCATCAACACCCAATAATTTCCAGGTCTTACCACTGTAGGAGGATGAGTACCCTCCTCATTTGATTTTTTAAAAATTAAGTTTTTATTGATATTTTGTTTTTTACATCACCATAGTATCCTATGTATCTCTCCTATTCCACTTCCCAGAGTCATCTCATACAACTATATTTTTAGAGAAAGAAAAAGTCAGTACAACTGATCAATACACTGAAAAAGTACAAAAACACATGTGATATGTAATACCTGAGGACCTCCCACCTTCACGAAAGGGTAGGTTGGGGATGTTTTCTCATATCTCTTCATTTGAGTCCCACTTGATCTTTTTTACTGTGTGTAGTGTTTTCTTGGCTTTGCTTACTTTACTCTGCATCAGTTCATGGAGATCTTCCCAGGCTTCTCTGTATTTATCACACAATTCTTACAGCACAGTAACAGTTCATTACATTCACATACAACTTGGTTAGTCATTTCCCAATTAATGGGTATCTTATGTTTTTTCCAATTCTTAGCTATCACAAAAAAGTGCTGCTATAAGTACTTTGGCACCCTATAGAGACTTTTTTTTTTCTTACTAATGGTTTCCTTGGGGATATAAGCCCAGTAATGGAGGCTCTGGTTCAAAGGATATGGACACTCAATTTCAGAAACATTTATTTATCACCTATGTCCAAGGCACAACAATGAATTGACAAAGGGGCCTCTTAATTTTATAACAAAATACTACTACCTCCTACCTATCCCCATACACAGAAAACATAGCCACCATATTCCATTCTATTCATATTCCAAGAAGATTCTTCTTTGCAGAAGTCCAGACTACTTATCTGAGCTGCCTTTCCCATTTATAAAGATACCAAAGGGGAGACTTCCCTTTTTTGGGACAGAAAAAGGGAAAAATTCTCGTTTTCTTTTGTGCACAATTTGCAACTAACATAGATACTTCTCTCATGTTTCTCTTGAATCAAGTTAACCTGTTTTGAATGATTTTCATTTGCTCTGCTCTGGTTAACTAAACTTGATTACATTATCAGAGCAGACTCTCAAGCCAAAGGAAAAAAATGTTTTTTTACTGAAAAGAGAAATGTTACAAATATTGGATGTATTACAAATTACAAATGTATTACAAATATCAACACATCCAGCTGGTAGATTAGGCTTAATAAAGTCCTTTTAGCCTGGGTCTCTAAACTTAATCAAGGATATTTTAAGGATCAAAGGAATGGTATAGGATTTAATTAGGATTCTAGCTGAGAATTTGTCAAACCCTATTCAACCTTCTGTCAACTGATTCTTGGTAGAAATAAAACTTCTTGTGTAAGGGTGCAGCATATTCTGTTCAGGACACCTCCAATTTACTGAGGTAGGTGGAGAGGTCACCAAGTTCTAAGAAAATTCCTTTTTCTTGAGACTTTATGACATGACATTTAGAACCTTAAAGGTTAGGAGCCTGAAGTGGCTAGGTGGCACAGTGAACAGAGCACCAGACCTGGAATCAGGAGGACCCGAGTTCAAATCCGACCTCAGACACTTAAAATTAAATAGCTATGTGACCTTCGGCAATTCACTTAACCCCAACTGCCCTGCCTTCTTCCCCCAAAAAAGAAAAAAAAAGTTGGGGTGGGACCCACTGGATTTAGGGAGAGGCATAAGGCAAAGTAAAAAAGGTGAGCTGACTCTCATTGTCTTATCTCAGAATACTGAGAATTTAGGAGACAGCAGGATTGTCTCCAGTTTGGAAATACTGCCTTGAAGTTTTATGACATGTAACAGGCTCATGTAAAATGTTGAATGGAATGTAAAACCCATGTAGGAAGAAGTGGAGAAATTGGACCTCTGTGGAGTCCCAAGCTGAGGAACGAATTTTCACAGACACTAACACCCTTTCTTGGTTTGTTATTTTTTCAGATGTTTTTTCATGTCTAAATAGAAAATAGGAAAACCTCAGTCTTCGTGAAAAAATTCCAAAGATGTAGGATTTTGGTATGCACTGTAATGAGCCAGCAAATTTTCATGTTAATAGCAAACATTTACATAGCACTTAAAGGCTTTCTAGATCCTCACAAGCTTGTAAGGTAAGTGCTAACATCTTGCTGCAGTTACCCACCTAGTATGTCTAAAGTAAGAATTGAATTCAGATCTAACTCCGAGTCCAGCGCTCTATCCACCTCGTCGCCCGCCTGCTTAGAAATTTCAAGTAAGTCATCTTCTAAGGAGGTCAGCTTCACTTCCCTTTGAGAACCCATGGCAGACAGAGGGGACGGAAGGTACCTCAACTGTAACTGGTGGGGAGACATTCTGTGAAGACCTTTGTCACACACCACTTGCTCGTCCCTATACTCATGCCCCCAACTAATTCTATAACCCTAGGCAAAACCTATGGCCCTTTAAAGGTTTGGAGAAGAGGAAGGTTCAGAAGAGAAGTTTGAGATCATGAGAGCTGGGTACCTACACAAACAAGATTGAAGAAGAGTAACTTTATTTTTCTTGAAGTAAAAAACAAACTGAGTTGACACCTTTTCATTTAGTTCATGGTCTTGTTACAGGTTCTCAGTGACAAAGTGCTTGAGTTAGTATAACTGCAGCATAGGTCTGGAAGGTCCATTAACAGGAAAATGGGATGTTTCCTTTTTTTTTTTAAAGAAACCTTTGAGTCTCTCCTTTCCTGTCTTGTGGTCTTCCTATTTCCACAGCAAAATAATTTTAAAAAGCAAAGCACCTGAAGCTGCTTCTGTATAATTAGAATTGATCTTTAAAAGGACAATCTGACCTACCTGCTCCTTCCCTGCTAACAGACCCATGAGTCTGATTCATATAAAGCCAAGGATCAGACTGAAGTCTCATTCATTATTCTGGGAAGCTCTATCTAACTGATCACTAGTTGTACAGCCTCTACTACTATCTTTAAAGTCCCTCCCTTGCTTTCTGATAAAACTCTAAGTCAGAGAGGAACCAAGGTCAAAGCTCTTGAAAAACAAGTGTTCACTATGGCTACTATGGCACTGTCAGTTTCCCTTCAGTGTCTCTCTCTCTTGCAAAGAGAGAGACAGAGGTGGGATATACTCATATGAGAGATGAAAGGAAATACAGAAACCACATGTCACCTGCTGTTAAAACCAAGAAGGCCTAGCTCTGCTCAAAATCTTAATTTATTTTACACTGGATGACTAACCTGTGATTTTGACATGGTATTCCATTTACTCAGCCCAAGGGAACTCTGAACCTGTGCTTTTCCACTTCCCCATTTTCAATCTGAGGATGTAGGTATATACACATCACCCTTTTTTTTGGAGGCAATCAGGGTTAAGGGACTTGTCTGGGGTCACACAGCTAGTAAGCAAGCAACTGAGGCCTGATTTGCACTCGGATCCTTCTGACTCCAGGGCCAGTGTTCTATCCACTGTGCCGCTTAGCTGCCTTTTACATTTCATCTTACGATGCTGCCATGTACCTTCAATCCAACAAACATCTTCATTGTATTACAGTGAAGCATTTGTTCTGCTAGGAGCTAGACGGCTCAGTGGATAGAGTGCTAGGCCTGGAGTCAGGAAGACCTGAATTATTCAGTCTCAAATACTTACTAGCTGTGTGATCCTGGGCAAATCACTTAACCTCTGCTTCAGTTTCCCCAACTGAAAAATTGGGATAACAGCACCTACCTCGCAGGGCTATTGTGAGGATCGAATGAGATGATACTTATAAAATATTTATCATAATGCCTGCCCGAAACATAGTAGGTGTTATATAAATGCTTATTCTCTTTCTTTCCTTTCCCTCCCCAACCAGCAGGCTTTACCCTCTGCTCTTAAATCAGACAGTTTTAAGGTTGAAGTAATTATGATATGAACATTAAGAAGAGAGAGGCTCAACCTTTAGAGTTGACTAGGAAACTGAGAAGTTAAGTGACTTGGTAAAGGTCATACAGACTGTATATGTCAGAGGCAGGACTTGAACTCTGACTCTCTGGCCTACTTTCTGCTCACCTTGCCAATAGTCTTCTAAGGTTCAGAGACCATAAGAAACAGACCAGATCTCTCTCCACTACACCACACTGCCTCTGAACAATAATTAAAAATAGAAGAGAGGCCCCCAACCCAAACCAGACAATCACAACTAAATTGGAAACAGATACTACAAATGCAGGAACACTCTATTTATTAGGTCAATAATTCATTTTTAGCAATACAATTACAGAATATCACAATGCTGGTTACAAACATACTCAATATGGTTTGATGGTTACAAATAATGTTGGGCACTACAAGTCTGTGCGGTTATTCTTGACACAACAAAGAATTGTCTTCAAAATCTTGTAATGACCTAGGTACGTCTATATAAATTACTGTGGCACTATTAGTGGGGATTCTCACATAAGGTATTTTTAATAAGTTGCTTTTAATAGTCAAGCAACTACTTTTATTTTTTTTAAAGAATCCCATTAAATTAAAATCCCCTGTAGCAATAAAGTATAAAAATAGTACTGAACCTGGTAATATTTAATAAATGTAGCATTCATTCACACTGTAAGAGTAGAACTAAACTGTAAAGTTTTAGTTACCATGGCAACATAGATTCCCATAAGAGGAATGTACATAAAGGAAAAATGTTACACAAATGGTACCTGCAACAGTTATTTAGTGATCCAACACTTAACTTGTGCACCACAAACCAAGTTTTCTAGATATCTATATATATATATAGTATATATATATTTATTTATTTATTTTTCATCTTAAAATTTACCTTTGAAAAAAATGTGCACTTCAACAAACTCACTAAGGCCACTCATGCTATAGATACCTAAGATTGCAATTAAAGTACAGTATTGTTAAAAACAAAATCCTAAAGCACACTCCTTCAAAGTCACCAACAGGGAAAAACTGGTTTCACTGCCTGAAACTTTCCTGAGATTTTGGGCACAAAAGCATACCCAGTGCTCTTCAATGTGGTGATTAATCTGGACTTCAGGGTTTTTTCAAACATTTTTTATAATGGCAATTGAGTTTCTCCAAAGCCAAAAGTTTAAATGTGCATTCATTTCTGTGACAAGAAAAAAAAAGCCCCCAAAGGAAATCTGGACTTACAATTAAGCATTTTTCAGGCAAAAAGTTTTGCTAAGAATTAGTACTTTCTAGGTAGCACAGGCAACAAAATAGAGGAATTCATAAACCAAAGAGAAGCTCATACGCTTTTCTACTCACTGAATATTTGTTTCAAATAAAGTTTATGTGAGTAGCTTGGGTGTCACCTAAGTCTGTGTTCTTTGCCTATTACTTTGCCAGCACATGGGATAACAGCAAGTAGAATGTACATCGTCCTGTACTATGGAAGCAGCACAATTCAGCACTGGGGGAATCATTTTTAGAACATTGTAAGCCATGACCCACTTTTCCTAACAAGTTAGGCTTAACAAAAACTTTGTAAATCCTTCCTTCCCTCCGACCCTCACAAATAAAAATCCACCTTGTGTGCATTAAGTTTAAACAATAGGTATCTAGATAACAAACAGTAGTGAGTGTCCTTCTACAAAGCAGCGGCAGAGATTTGTTGGTAATAGGTGGTAAAAATGCTCTAAGCAGAGCCAGCTTGGGGGAACCATAACAGCCTACAACCTAAGAAAACATATGTGAACCTTTAATCTTAATGTAGGACTGTATGGGGTGGACTAGTGTTAAATGAGTGCTTATCAACACACTCAACTTCAGCAGTGCTATACCTCAAATGGATGACTGGGGAAGAGAAGGAATAAAATTAGGGGAAGGTTAAGAATTAAGTCCATTCATGAGTAGGAAATGTCCCCCAAAGCCCTAAAGCTTCTGAACACAACATAACCATTAGAAAATTCACAAAAGTGACATGTTTTCCAAGAAATGAGTAAGCATAACAGAGTTTTATTCATTTCACTGAGGCCTTCACTCTTTAAATTATGGTCACATTCATCTCTTTCAATCATACAATGCTCCCCTATTAAAGGAGAAACCTAACTTACACTTACCAGGGAATAGTTCCTCATTAACACTAGAAATTACTAAAATAAACTGACAAGTCCCTCTTTCGTTTCACCTTTTCTCTTTCTTTGAAAATGGGTAAGTTTGCATTAATCATGAAGGTTAATGAGTTCATGTAACCTACATCAAAGTGATGTTAAGGGCTCAGTTTTACATCCTTTGAGGACAAAGGCAAAAATCCCAAGAAATGCCAACACTGTTCTGAATGCAAGTGCCACTTGGGTGCTACCACATGAAATGTTACCCTCTGAATTGACAATGAATTTTGGGGAAACTGTCTTTTGCTTTGATGAAATTCGTGTGTGTGTGTGTGTGTGTGTGTGTGTGTGTGTGTGTGTGTGTGTGTGTGTGTGTGTAACTTTCCCTCTAACTATCCCCCCCCCCTGCCCATTCCCCAAATTGGTTAATTTTAAAACTCCACACTGAAGCATAGGAATAGCATGATGAAAAACAATTTACCCTAGTCATTCCTATGTTGCAAATACAACAAATGACTCTTTACAGACCAAAACAAGGGCTAGTCTAATCTGTAACTTATCTTTGGGGAAATTTAAATAACTATTATTCATTAGGATAGAGCTGAACAGCTTGAATAGACTACAGCCGTTGGGCTCATAGACAACTAGTGGGTTTTATAAAAAGCTAGCTTTTGATATCAGATTGCATGACTAGAACCAGTTCCACATTGTTTTGCTAATATGCCAATGCAATCAATACATAATTTTAAAAATGTTAAGAGACCTTTGCAATTAGTAAAACCAAATTTCTATATTAAACACTAATATTCTTATTAGGAATCTTTCCCTGCCCCCAGCCCCTTGCAAAAACTATTTAAGACTGCAAAACAGTAATGTAAAACAAAACTTTGCTGAATAATTTAAAGTGTCTGAAATCATTGAGTTTTTTTTTTTTTGCACTTAAACTTGGGAGATCCTTAAGCAGATTTCCACCCCATCCTAATGCTAAAACAAAAACACAACCACTCATACAAGCATCACTCCAAGCTTCAGCTAGGAGTAAAATCTCAACAGCCAAATCATGAAAACCCCTGAAAATAGGGGGGAAAACTCAGACCCTTAACTATAGAAGCACAATTTGTGCCACTATAATAAGAATTGAGGTAATAGCAAAAGATCTTTTTGTTTTTAAATTGCTACATGACATTAACATTCTCAAATTTGTATATTACCTCAATATTAAATAACCTGACTGGTTTAATTAAAAAAATCATCTTGAAACTCAACAAACAAAAATTAAGACAAGCTAGTGAAACAGGCATATAGTGTTAGGGTAACTTTATAATTGACTGATGCTTTTGTAGCAAAAATATTTCTGGTAGTATGATTATTCACTACAGAAGTGAAGTATCACCAAAAGACCTATTGTGCTTTGGGGGCATTCCTCCCTCTATTCTTCCCTCTCCTCAATGACCCCTTCTGCTACAAAATGTACAGTGATATGAAGTCCCCATACACAGAACTGGATTTTTCCAGAAAATTATTTGCCAGTATACATATTACTGCCTCAATTACTGGTAAGCTTATTTAAAGTGAGTAGTAGGGAAGGGGATGGCTGCAGTAGATATTTAAGTATCTCTAGGGTTGCTTATGGCATCAACATTAGTGTACCTTTACTAAAGACATGCCACTGCCAACTTCATTCCTAGTATTTTAAAAAAATTTTATTACATGAATATAATTTTTGCATATCATTGATCATCATACATCTAAATGAAATCACCCTACTGGTAAAGTATATATGCAAGGGCAGAAATATTAAATTAAAGCCACTGGTCCAAATAACCTCAGGCTATAAAGACTGGTCCTCTTTAGATCCTCCTGGTCCTGTCATGAAATACTACTAAAGTTTCTTGCTTTTGCTGTACCAAAAAAAAAAGGAAGAAAGAAAAAAACAAAGCAACAATGCCCTCTACCCCCCCAAAAAATCTAAGATTGCTGGTCTACCAGATCTTCTATTACTTACAGCCCAACACTGGTCCAGTTCAGACGACTTAACAGTCCTTTCCTTGCAACATAGTGTGGTTCACAACATGTTTTTGGAATGATTCTTCTCTACTTTCCTTGGTAAGGCAACCAAACCTAAGTCAGGACATCCCTCTTTCATTAGTACTTGTGATTAACTTTTCTATATTGCATATAAAGACTGTTTTCCATAAAATCTTTTTACAATACAGTATTGAATACCTCCACATGGAAGAATTATTTGTTAAAAACAGTTGTTAAAATCATCCTTTCATAATAAGAATGCAACTCTTTTAAACTCTTAAATAGTTTTATTTAGGGTTTTTCTTGCAGGCTCTCTGCAAAATGACTTCCTTTGAAAAAGAAAAAAATAGGATCTTCTGGTGTTTGTTCTACTAGGTTGAAAATGTGAGCCAGACTACGACACATGCTGTACATGCTGATAAGAAACTGAATACGCGCTTATTCCTATGGGCACTCTGTGAGACAGGGGTTACCAAAACAGGGTCTCCAATGGACTGGACCAGTGTTTCAATGCAAATTCCAGCCCCAGAAAACTACATGGTTTTGATTTCACAGTATGAATTCCCCTGGAATCTGGGAAAAGGTAAATTGGTTAACTGAGGTTCACCCTCAGCAGCTCTGTCCTTCAATATTCTGAGACATCAGGAAGGATTGAACCACTTCCTCAGTGGACTGCGGGCTGGTGTTTACATCTTCCAGAGCATCTGTCACTGAAAACTGACGATCCCGCAAGCGGTTCCAATTGGCAAGAATATTGTGGTATTCAAATACTTTCTCATAATTGCCAATTGAATTATAAAGTTTAATGAGACCTCGATAATCATACTCTAGTCCACTGTAGCCTTCACCAAAAAGTTTCTTCCCTAAAAAAGAAAAAAAAAATAAGAAACTGGCAAAACTAAAATTATGTATTTATTAAGAACAAATCAGTTTTTAATATTAGGTGCCTTCACTTTATTCTTTTAAAAGTTCAAACACCTAGACGTTATTGATGGCTCTAGTCATATCTATGTTTTCTTTAACTCCCACTACTTTAAGTGGTTAGTTCACAAGAAGAAAATTTTTCTGAGAAAGCAGAAGTAAACCATTTAATGGTAAAAAGGATCAATTTCAGTAAATTAAGACAGGTTTGGCCCTGGGCTTCATTTCATCCAGTACTTAGAGCAAACATCAAGATGGGACAGTCCCATCTATACATCTATAATTACAAAAATGCAAGTAAGCCTTTTTATGTTTAACAAAGTCATCTTGAAAGAATATAAAATGAATCCTCCATGAAGGCCCAAGAAAGCATATGTGTGTATAAATGTTATGTAGGTATATATGAGTGTATATTGTATAAATCACATTTGCTGCATATATGAAATAGTGCTACTAATTTAAAAAGTAGATGAAGAGAATTTCATATAGTTTTCTCTTTTAAGATGAAAACCCAATGAAATTTGCTTTTTTATAACAGTCAAGAAATATTCCTAACAGAGGAATCAATGGGTAAAAGGTTAAATTACTTATGCTGTCATTGATAGAAAAAGGGTTCTCCACCTTAGTTTTCCTAGTTCTGAAGGATATCATCAAACTACCTTTACCACCATACTTTTAACAATTATTTATTCAACAAAACTAAAATATGAATGTGTGAGATTTTTAAACGATAATCAGAAAGACAACTTCATAGACAAGCAAAAGAAAAGAGGCAGCCAACCACCTCATATTTCTAAGTTCACATTTCTCCAGATGAAGCTCAATACTGACAGTGGAGAACAAGAAAATAGTGACAAATTATTAAATAGAAGTTATCCAATCTCATAAAATACTACTGAATGTACAAAGATTTTAAAGCAACAAGTTACTTTTATTCATTTAAGAGTTATCTAGGGGCGGCTAGGTAGCACAGTGAGTAGAGTGCTGGCCCTGGAATCAGGAGGACCTGAGTTTGGATCCAGCCTCAGACAATTAACACACACAAACAAAAAACCTAGCTGTGTGACCTTGGGCAAGTTACTTAAACCCAACTGCCCTCCAAAAGGAAAAAAAAAAAAAAAAGAATTATCTAAAAACAGTGTTTTATACATCCTTTAGTAGTCTAGAACATTCTATAGTAAAAAGAAACTGGGTCCAAAAGTGAAGCAAAGGAGTTCCATTTATGCAAGCTGTATGACTCTTGTATGCTCCTGTGCTAGTTTCTATCCACAGCAGTTCCAAGACGATTAAAACTTTTCTAATGAAATTCTGATAAAAAATACTGTATGCCATGCTGCACAATCTAATCAGTGAACTGGAAAGAAGTTAAATGACGTACCAATTGCTATTGATCTCAAGTAAAGTTTCTCTGCATTTTCATACTGATTCATATCATAGTTATACAAAGAAGCCAGATGTCCCACTGAAAGGGCTACTTCATAATCTTCTTGACCAAGAAGCTGTTCTTTAATCTGAATTGCTTTGATGTGCATTTCTTCTGCTTCCTGAAAACCAAGATCCATCAAAATACAGAAACATACAGCATTTTTGGAATTTTAAAGAGTGGAGAGGGCCTCAGAGGTCTAATTCAACTACTACCTGAAGCTGGCATTCCCTCTATAAAATCTCCGGCAAATTGCCACCCAGTTTTCATATGAAAATTCCCAGGCATAAGGAACTAAATTATAGCTGCCCTCAAGTTTAGCAGCTTATACCCAATAAAGAAGCTTCTCCCCAAGGAGAAGCATTAACTTTATAAAACATATTCATTCTGAAGCTTTTGTGTGGCCACAGTACATGTTGACTATTTCAAATGCATTTCTGTGAAGTGGTTTAATACTTCCAGGGAAATACAATGCATTATACTCTTACACAAAAATTACTATTCTAGGTACAAAAGGGGAGATAAATTTTTAGCTAAAGACACCACTACCTTAAATTTTCTCATAGACTGATAAAGTCTTCCAAGGTTGCCATAGTGTTTTGCAGTCTGAACATTAAACTCCCCAAAAGCTTTTTTTGCAAGTTGGAGTGAAGACAAATGTAAATCATGAGCTTCTTGAAGCAGCCTCTGCTCAGTTTCTTTATTATGACAGTCAATTGCGATCTCCTCCAAAATAAGTGCTGAAAAAAGAAACAAACTCATTGTATTTCGCAAAAATCACAATCACAGTATTCAGAAATCCATACTATCAAAATCACTTATACTTTTTTTAAAAGAATGGGCCAAAAATGTGGCGGCTAGGTGGCGAAGTGAATAGAGCACCAGCCCTGGAGTCAGTAGGTCCTAAGTTCAAATCCAACCTTAGACACTTAACACGTAACCTTGGGCAAGTCATTTAACCCCAACGGTCCAAAGTCACTTAACCCTTCCCCTGTCCAAATAGCAAAAAATTAAAAAAAAAATTTTTAATTGTTAAAAAATAAAGGGCCAAAATGATTTAGAATCATTCAACAGTAAATATATTCAATTTGCCTAAATACGTGTCAGCATTTAATCTCCATTTCACACATGGCATTTGAAACAATGACAAATTTGTACTTTGTATAGTCTTGTATTAGGCTTTTAGTTTTTACAGGGCAAAGTTAAAGGAGTTAGTTCACACCATTTTGGTGAATTTTGCTTGAGTATAAATTTATCAATGAGATGATTATAAGCAGAAAAGAAAAACCAAATAAAGATTCTCTAAACGTATATTAAAGGAGTGACTGACAGAGCTCTAGTAAAACCTGTGAAATTCCATATTGTAACATTCAATCTTTAACCACACATCAATGAAATAAACTCCCAAACACACATACTGTTGGGTTCTAAGGTAACTGGAGCTACTACAAAAGCTCAAAAACTATGGTACAAAGACAAATGTGATCAGGTGTTTTGCAATGAGGTTGGGATGACCCAACATTAAGATTAATGTAAGGTATTTCCAGTGTCTGGCATTTAAGAAAATCCTGGGACGGGGCGAACGCAGGCCGGGTAGGTGCGGCGACACGGCGGACACAGGCCAGGAAGGGGCCTGATCAACTCCCAGAGCAAGTCTTCCCACCAACCACAAGGTCCACTACCAGGCCTATCACCAAAGGGCTGGGACTGGAAAGAGCAAGGTAAGAAGCAAAGACAGGGGCCCCTATACTGGAGAGCAAACACTCCTGGGGCTACCACTTCATAGCCCAGAAATCTTTAAAAAAAAAAAAAAGCCCCTTTCAGGACCTCCAAAGACGAGGATGACAGAGTGAACCCCACTTGCTCCAAACCCCCCCTCTGACCCTGAAAATATAGTAACTATTGTCCAGGGCAAAACCCTCTACAGTAAAGGCTTGGGATCCTAGAGGAAGGGTGTGGTTAGGACCCTGCCTCAAAATGGGTAGAAAGCAGACTACAAAGACAAAGACTCTAGAGTCCTACTATCCTCAGAGGGAGGAACCAACCTCAGAGGGAGACAATGTGGACTCCACACCCACAGCAGAAACTTCAACAGGGAATGGATCCCAAGCACAGAAGGCTCTCCTAGATGAGATCAAAAGAAACTTTGAAAGCAAAATGAGAGAGATAGAAGAGAAAATGAATAATTCTCTCAAAACGAAAATAGCAGAATTCGAAAAGCATTATAATGAGGAAAACATCTCTCTAAATAGAAAAGTGTATGATATGGAAAAGGAGCTTCAAAAATTAACCAAGGAAAATGATTTGCTAAAAACCAGAATTAAACAAATGGAAACAAATAACTCTATGAGGAACCAAGAAGTAGCCAAGCAAAACAACAAAAATGAAAAATTAGAAAAAGAGGTAAAATACCTCAAAGAAAAAATAACTGACCTGGAAAACAGATCCAGGAGAGATAATCTGAGAATCATAGGCCTACCAGAAAATTATGATGAAAAAATGAGCCTGGACAACATTCTCCAAGAGCTCCTTAAGGAAAATTGCCCTGAGATACTTGAACCTGAGGGGAAAATAGAAATCGACAGAATCCACTGGACACCTGCTGTAAGAGATCCCAAACTGAAAAATCCTCAAAATGTTGTGGCCAAACTCCAGAACTACCAGATAAAAGAGAAAATACTTCAAGTGGCCAGAAAGAAACAATTCAAATATCGAGGGTCCACAGTGAGGATTGCACAGGATTTGTCAGCCTCCACACTGAAAGATCGGAGGCAGTGGAATACAATTTTCAGGAAGGCAAAACAGCTTGGATTACAACCAAGGATCACATACCCAGCGAGACTGAGCATATTCTTCCAGGCAAAGAGATGGTCATTCAATGATATAACAGAGTTCCAGACCTTCTTGATAAAAAAGCCAGAACTCAATGGAAAATTCAATCTCCAATTACGAGAAGCAACAGTGACTTAGAAAGGTAAACAAGGAGAACACACATCATTTTAGAGGGAAAGAGGGGAGGGAGAGCAGCTTCGCATGAGATCTGTTCCTGTCATTCTTGATGCGAAGAAAAAATAGCATACCTCATTAAGTATAACAATATCCTACAGGTAGTAGGAGGGGGAAAGGGTTACAAAAGGGGGGTGGGAGTGGTTTGTAGAGAGGGAAGTAGTAAGGGGAAAAGGGGAGGAAAAGGGAGGGGGGCCGAAAAGGGAACACTGAGGGAGGCAGTGGCAAAAGGAAAACTATTAAGGGGGGGGAAGGGAGAAGGGAGGAAAAATATGAACATTAACAGGGGCAGGAATAGGATAAGGGGAAAGAAACAGATAACAATCATAACTGTAAATGTGAATGGAATGAACTCTCCTATAAAACGGAGACGGATAGCAGAATGGATTAGAAATCATAATCCTACAATATGCTGTTTACAAGAAACACATCTGAAACAGAGGGATACACACAAGGTAAAGGTAAAAGGTTGGAGTAAAATACATCATGCCTCAGCTAAAGTTAAAAAAGCAGGAGTAGCAATCCTTATCTCAGATAAAGCAAATGCAAAAATTGACCTAATTAAAAGAGATAAGGAAGGAAACTATATCCTGTTAAAAGGCACCATCGAGAATGAAGCAATATCACTACTTAACATATATGCACCAAGTGGTGTAGCTTCCAAATTCCTAGAGGTGAAGGTAAAGGAATTAGAGGAAGAAATAGACAGCAAAACTATACTAGTGGGAGACCTTAATCTCCCCCTATCTGAACTTGATAAATCCAACCTCAAAATAAACAAGAAAGAAGTTAAGGAGGTGAACAGGATTTTAGAGAGGATAGGTATGATAGATCTCTGGAGAAAACTGAATGGGGATAAAAAGGAATATACTTTCTTCTCAGTGGTTCATGGTACATACTAAAAAATTGATCATGTTCTAGGGCATAAAAACCTCACAATTCTATGCAGTAAGGCAGAAATATTAAACACATCGTTCTCAGATCATGATGCAATAAAAATTATATGCAATAAAGGGCCAGGGAAAGACAGACTAAAAACAAACTGGAAGTTAAACAATTTAATCCTAAAGAATGAGTGGGTCAAACAAGAAATTATAGAAACAATCAGTAATTTCATTCAAGAGAATGATAATAATGAGACAACATACCAAAATCTGTGGGATGCATTAAAGGCAGTTCTTAGGGGAAGTTTTATATCCCCGAATGCATACGTGATTAAATTAGAGAAAAGGGAGCTCAACGAATTGGGCATGCAATTAAAAAACCTAGAAAAAGAACAAATTCAAAATCCCCAATTAAATACTAAACTAGAAATATTGAAGACTAAAGGAGAGATTAATAAAATCAAAATTAAGAAAACTATTGAACTAATAAATAAAACCAAGAGCTGGTTTTATGAAAAAACCAACAAAATTGATAGACCCTTAGTCAATATGATAAAAAAAAAAGAAAGAAGAAAACCAAATTATGAGTATCAAAAATGAAAAGGGTGAATCTACCTCCAATGAAGAGGAAATCAAAACAATAATTAGGAATTATTTTTCCCAATTGTATGCACATAAATTTGACAATCTTAGGGAAATGGGTGAATATTTAGAAACATACAAGTTGCCCAGATTAACTGAAGAGGAAGTAAATTACTTAAATAATCCCATCTCAGAAAAAGAAATTGAACAAGTCATCAGTCAGCTCCCTAGGAAAAAATCTCCAGGGCCAGATGGATTCACTAGTGAATTCTATCAAACATTTAAAGAACAATTGATTCCAATACTCTACAAATTATTTGGGAAAATTAGTGAAGAAGGAGTCCTACCAAATTCTTTTTATGACACAAATATGGTACTGATACCTAAATCAGGAAGAGATAAAACAGAGAAAGAAAATTATAGACCAATCTCCCTCATGAATATAGATGCAAAAATTCTAAATAAAATACTAGCCAAAAGACTACAACAACTTATCTCAAGAATAATACACTTTGATCAGGTAGGATTTATTCCAGGAATGCAAGGATGGTTTAATATTAGGAAAACCATCAGTATAATTGATCATATCAACAGTAAAACTAGCAGAAACCACATGATCATCTCAATAGATGCAGAAAAGGCTTTTGACAAAATACAACATCCATTCCTATTAAAAACATTAGAAAGTATAGGAATAAATGGAGCCTTCCTTAAAATAATAGGTAGCATCTATTTAAAGCCATCAGCAAGTATTATATGTAATGGGGAGAAGATGGAAGCATTTCCCATAAGATCAGGGGTGAAACAAAGGTGTCCACTATCACCCCTCTTATTCAATCTGGTACTAGAAATGTTAGCAGTAGCAATTAGAGAAGAAAAAGAACTCAAAGGAATCAAGTTAGGCAAAGAAGAGACCAAGCTATCACTCTTCGCAGATGATATGATGATATACTTAGAGAATCCTAGAGAATCAAGTAAAAGACTGCTTGAGACAATAAATAAATTTGGCAAAGTTGCAGGATATAAAATAAACCCACATAAATCCTCGGCATTCCTATATATTTCCAATGAAATTCAACAGCAAGAAGTAGAAAGAGAAATCCCATTAAAAGTTACTGTAGACATTATAAAATATTTGGGAATCTACCTGCCAAAACAAACCCAGGACCTGTATGATCATAACTACAAAACACTTTTCACACAAATAAAGTCAGATCTAACTAATTGGAAAAATATCAATTGCTCATGGCTGGGTAGAGCTAATATAATAAAAATGACAATTTTACCTAAATTAAATTATATATTTAGTGCCATACCAATTAATTTACCAAAAAACTACTTTATAGAGTTAGAAAAAATAGTAACAAAATTCATCTGGAAGAATAAACGGTCCAGAATATCAAGGGAATTAATGAAAAAAAATGCTAGGGAAGGTGGACTAGCTTTACCAGATTTCAGTCTGTACTATAAAGCAGCAGTCATCAAAACTACCTGGTACTGGCTTAGAAATAGAGAAGTGGATCAATGGAATAGATTAGGCACACGAGATTCAGAAGTCAACGACTATAGTAATGTATTGTTTGATAAACCCCCAGACCCTAGTGTTTGGGATAAGAACTCACTATTTGACAAAAACTGCTGGGAAAACTGGAATATAGTGTGGCAGAAACTGGACAAAGACCATTATCTAACACCATATACCAAAATCAAGTCTAAATGGGTTCATGATCTAGGTATAAAGGTTGATACTGTAAGCAGTCTGCTAAAACAAGGAATAGTTTACCTATCAGACTTGTGGAGAGGGAATGACTTTATGACGAAACAGGAATTAGAGAACATTATAAAATGTAAAATGGATAATTTTGACTACATGAAATTGAAAAGTTTCTGTACAAATAAAGCCAATGTAACCAAGATTAAGAGGGAGGTGGGAAATTGGGAAAGAATCTTTACAACCTATGTCTCTGACAAAGGACTCATCTCTAAAATATACAGAGAATTGAGTCAAATTTATAAGAATACAAGTCATTCCCCAACTGATAAATGGTCAAAGGATATGAACAGGCAGTTTTCAGAGAAAGAAATTAAAGCTATCTATAAGCACATGAAGAAATGCTCTAATTCACTATTGATTAGAGAAATGCAAATCAAAACAACTCTGAGGTACCACATCTCACCAGTCAGATTGGCTAAGATGACAAAACAGGAAAATGACAAATGCTGGAGAGGATGTGGGCAAACTGGAACACTAATGCATTGTTGGTGGAGTTGTGAACTGATCCAGCCTTTCTGGAGAGCAATCTGGAATTATGCCCAAAGGGCTATAAATACTTTCATACCCTTTGATCCAGCAATACCACTCCTAGGGTTATATCCCAAAGAGATCATAGAAATGGGAGAAAGACCCATATGTACAAAAATGTTTATAGCAGCTCTTTTTGTTGTGGCAAAGAATTGGAAATTAAGGGGGTGTCCATCAATTGGGGAATGGCTGAACAAGTTGTGGTATATGCATGTTATGGAATACTATTGCGCTATAAGAAATGGGGAGCAGGCAGTCTTCATATTTACCTGGAGAGGCTTAAAAGAACTGATGCTGAGTGAGAAGAGTAGAACCAGGAGGAATTTGTACACAATTACAGACACAACGTATGTGTGATGACCAACTTTGATAGACTGGACTCTTCTCAACAATGCAGGGATATAAGACTCATGATGGAGAGAAAAACGTGCATCCAGAGAAAGAACTAGAAAGAACTAAATTTATATCCAGGTGGAAGCAAAATACCTGATCTTTTTCGTTCTCTTATTTGATTTTATGTCCTCTTTACCATTTTTCATTCCAGCTGGTACAATCCATCCTTATAACCTGACCACTGTATAATGTGAAAGTATTTACAGATACTATACTTGATAATAAGCCTCCATGGGGAGGGGGGGGAGGGAGGGGGACAAAATGTGAAATTCAAGGAACTGTGGAATTGAATCCTGTAAACTAAAAGAAAACAAATTAATAAAGTTTAATCAAAAAAAAAATCCTGACAAGAAAATAAAAAAATCACTTCTATATCATCTGATACAATTAGTACAAATCACTTCCTCTGAAAAATATGAAATATATGAATAATGAAAATATTATCTGTAATGCTCAACAACATTGTTATCAATCACTAGAAGCCCTTCATTAGACTTAGTCAATCATTTAAAATATAACATTTTATATTGCCTAGTATATAATAAACAAAAAATAGAAACATAGCAGCCTGTCTAATCAGACCAAAAGAAATAAATCATTCCAATTTTAAATGCTATTAAGTCCTTCATTTTAAACTAAAACTATTAACAAATCAAATTAGAAAAGGTACCTTTCACTCTCTTTGAGGAAGCCAACAGAAGATGGTCTTCTGGAAGGATATGATTGATGATTCCAATGGCTCGTTCTGCATGGAATCTGTACCAAAGTTAAATCATATATTTTATGTTCAATTAGTCTGTAGCTTTAAAACAAAATCCTCAATCCCTAGTGTTATAATGGTGAGGAGATCTACTTGGCATTTAAAAGGAGAGCAATGGTACTCAATCTGTTGAATTTAGTTTAATTATTTAGCAACACATTTGTAACACTGTCCTTGAGATCTTCACTAAAGAAATAACCAACTCATTAACAGAAGCATAAAATTAAGATTTTTGGACAGTGTCCAAGAGACATGTACCTCATACCTTTTGCTAAAGCAAAACTTTGTACTATTTCCACTGTATAAGTACTGAGTATCCTTTGAGAAATGTGGATACGAATATCTCATATTAGTATCAAAATGCAAAATCTAAATGAAGAACTTGATCTATGATCCTATGAAAATTATAAACCTTTCTGTGCCTCAGTTTCTTATCTGTAAAAAAGAAGAGGCTGGTCTAGATAGCTTCTAAAATCCCTTCCAGTTATAAACCTACAATCCTAAGAACTAAATGAACTATAGTGATGTTAAATGATTAGAAATATATTCTAAGCATTCTCACAACTGTGAAAAGCAACTAAGTTCAAGTATTAGAGAATTTTGAGTTTCTGAGAAGTGACCATTATGATGTAATGTCTACTCCAGGGGTTGTTATTTTGAGAAGGAAAGTGTCCATGTTTTCTTTTAAAAATATTTTTATAACTATTTCAGTATAATAATAAATTTCCTTAGTAATACATTATTTATTTTATGTGTTTTAAAACATTATTCTGAGAAAGGATTAATATAAGCTTCACCAAGAATCCCAAAAGTGTTCAGGACACAAAAAATGTTAAGAACCTCAGTGCTACAGATGTTAAGGTACTCGATCTCAAGGCCACACAGGTCCTATTAATAGCAGAGTTAGAATGTGAAACCAGGTTCTTCAACTTCGGATCCAGAGAGGGATCTATGCAATTATTCTATGTAGTTTCTCTTCAACTTGGGGGTGGGGGTGGGAGAATGAATTTATTGTGTAAAGTACATTTTTTCCAAAAGCACTAGATGAAACTATTCCTCCAGTGGGCCTCCAGGATTGATTTTTTCCTCTGCTAGAGAGGAATTTAAGTACTTACAATGCATTGTCAAATTTTCCAGAACTATACTGATGAACATAAGATGAATAAGCCAAGTCTTCATGCGCTGTGGCTACATGGATATTTTTTCCTCCAAATACTGACTGTCGAATATCAAGGGCTGTCTGAAACATTTATTAAAAGAAATACTATTTAATCAAGAACACTTACAAATCACTATCTAATTTAACTAATCATAACTGTTATGTATATATGGTTATAGAAAATTATATAATACTATATGTTTTATGAGTCGTATAGCATATATACTACAGCTCCTTATATTTTAAAACTAAACACGATGCACTGCTTTTTAAAATACAAGTGAAGGAAGCTATACATGTTTAATTTTTGAACACATTTTGACTTAAAGAGCAAGGAAAGGGGGCGGCTAGGTGGTGCATGAATAGAGTACTGGCCCTGGAGTCAGGAAGATCTGAGTTCAAATCTGGTCTCAGACACTTAACAGTCAATAGCCATGTGACCTTGGGCAAGTCACTTAACCCCAATTGCCCTGCCTTCCCCCCCCCCCCCAAAGGAGTAAGGAATGAACTTACAAAAATGTTCATATAGTAATTTCTTTATGAAGCTGACTTTGTTCTACTTCTTAGGGAGGGCATTTATATATTTTGACCACTTAATAATAACTATGTTTTTCTTGCAGCAATTAGGGTAATCTTAACATTATTGATTCAATAACTCTAAAGTGAGATTTAATAGGTAACAATATCATCATGGCAAATGAAAGGAAAATACTTCTACCTATTCATATTAGTATTAACTATAATATTGGCTTTCATTTAACAACAAAAATGATTCTAATAAAATAATCTGCTCGTCCTTAAGAGAATTATTCTAGGGAACTGAAAATCTGTTATTCATAGAAAGTGGTTACTTACCAGTCAGACCAGACCCATTATTTGCAAACTACATGGTGTTACAAAAACAAAAGCTTTGCAGAGAGATTAAACTTGGGGACTCCAAGGACCAAAAAAAATGTGAATTTTTAACATACCTGATAAATTGCAACAGACTGGCAGATATTATCCACATTGAGTAAGTAAAATCCATAATCAAGCAGCGTATCTGAGTATTTTGGGTGTTTGGCTCCAAAATGTTCCCTGTAAAAATATGTAAAATTAGAATCTAGGGGCTTAAGAGATGTATTTTTAAGATATACTATTTTACCCTCTTAATACTTTAATTTTTTTCCTGGGGGCTGCTAGGTAGTGCAGTGAATAGAACACCGGCCCTGTAGTCAGGAGGAACTGAGTTCAAATTTGGCCTCAGACACTTAACACTTACTAGCCATGTGATCCCAATTTCCCTCCAAAAAGAATTTTTTTTTATTAAAGTCTGTATTTATTATATGGAAATATACTTTTTTATTTTTTTTGCTTTTTGGAGGGCAATTGGGGTTAAGTAACTTGTCCAAGGTCACACGGATAGTTTTTTTGTGTGGGTGTTAAGTGTCTTGAGGCCAGAACTGAACACGGGTTCTCCTGACTCCAGGGTCGGCACTTTACTCACTGCACCACCTAGCCACACCAAAATATACTTTTAATAATAGTCACTTACCGTGCTAAGTACACTGCATGTTTAATTAACTGTTCTGCCTTCTTAAATTCACGTTTTACCACACAAGCCTAGAGATTGAGGAAGAAAAACCATTAAATATTTTCAACATAAGTGGCTAAACTAATTGATATTACAAACAAAATTAAGAGCGAAAAATTTTTTTTGGCAAAATATAAACTATATTTCACAAAAAATATGATTTGTACACTTCTGCTGATTATAAAAGTATAAAAGGAAACTATCCCTAAGAACACAGTTCATAGAATAAGGCCAAGAAGGCAAGCTAGTTCCACTTAAGCACTAATAAAAGGTCATTCTGTATAATGTCCATAATGAAGTTGTTAGTCCCATCCTGCAAAGACATCTTCAAAGTACAATGTAGTAGGTGTTAATATATACTTTTACAATCACAAGTCAGCTAAAGAGTACTTCATATAGATCTTTTTTTCCTTCCCCTTTAATCTAAATTCTATTATCTATTTTGGTATTGTATTAATGTTTACTCCACACATTCTTTTCATTCTGATCTAAGATTTGCTGTATTAACCTTTGGCCAGCTCCTAAAGTTTTTTCTACTGTTTTATCATTTGTGTTTTGAACTGTGAAGGTAGTAGCTTCTTATGAAACTATTCCTAGAAATTATCTTTGTTTTTTTCATTCCTGAATATATATATATGTAATTTATTTGGATCAAATACATGCTTATATTTTTTTAATATAAGCATTTGTCAATTATGTGGATCAAGAAGTAATTAGGTCTTCAACTTTGATAGACTGGACTCTTCTCAGCAATGAAGAGTTATAAGTCAATCCCAAAAGACTCATGACAGAGAGAGATGTCTACACCCAGAGAAAGAATGGAGTTCCAAATTATCTCTCTCCTCCTCCCCCTTCGCTGAGACAATAAGCAATTTGATATACGATATACATGTGCAAAACATATTTCCATATTAGTTATGTTGTAAAAGAAAACAGGACACCCCCCCCCAAAAAAATCCAACCAAGATAAATAAAGGGAAAAACGTATTCTTCGATCTGCATTCAGATTCCATTAGTGCTTTCTCTGGTAGCAGATACCATTTTCATCTTAAGTCCTTAGGACTTAAGGAATTGTTTTGCTGATAAAAGCTAAGTCATTCATAGCTGATGACTCACTGTACAATACTGCTGTTACTATTTACAATGTTCTCCTTCAAAGCACTCACTTCACTTTGCATTAGCTCATGTTAAATCTTTCCTGATTTTTCTGGTAGCATCCTGCTTATAATTTCTTATAGTACAATAATATTTCATTACAATCACATACCACAACTAGTTCAACCATTTCTGAACTAACAGGCATCCAAACAATTTCCAATTCTTAGTCACCACAAAAAGAGCTGCTATATTTTTGTACATATAGTTCCTTCTCTTTCATTTTCCTTTTCTGATGAACTAGTCAATCTAATAGGCATAAAGTGGTTGTAATGGGAATGTAAATTTTTAAGATCTTCCCTGCCCCTAGGCTAAAGTGAACATGGAGCCTGGGGTGGGAGGCTTGTTTTTCAGTAGATACTTCTTGATTGGCCAGTGAGTCAATAAGGTTGTTACATTCTCTGAGCCAGGAGAAGGCTATATAAGTCCTGATGTGTAGCTTTGTTTTGGGGCTCACTTTGAGAAGTGTTCTGTGATTTGATCAGATGAGACTCTGGGAAGCCGTTGTTGAGAGCCTCCCGGCTTTGAAAAACCCAATTGAGGAAACCCAGATGTTGATTTGGTATGGATGTAATGGTTGGACAGTTTGGAAACTGTCTACTTGATCTGTTTCTCTGTCTTGATGATTCTGTCTGTATATTCTGAAGTTTGGGGTGCTGACCTTTTTCCCCTGAACTAGGTAAACGATATGTTTTTGACTGATTAAAGTAAGCTTGTTAACCCATTCTGAGTTGCTTTCCTTTAACAGTAGTACAACTCGGTGTTGTTTTAATTTGTATTTCTCTAATCAATAATGGTTTATAACATTAAAAAAATTCTTTTAAAAAATTTATTCCTTTTTAGTTTTCAACATTTACTTCCGTAAGACTGAGTTCCAAATTTCTTCCCCACCTCTCCCCTCCCCTCACCCCAAGATGGCATGTGTGTATATATATATGCACACACATTCAAATTAAATCTATTTTCACATTAGTCATGTTGCAAAAAAGAATTAGAACCAATGGGAGAATCAATGAGAAAAAAAAAAAAGAGAGCAAGTAATATGCTTCAATCTGCATTCAGACTCCATAGTTCTTTTTCTGGATGTGTACATCATGAGTCCTTTGGAATTGTCTTGGATCCTTGCATTGCTAAGAAGAGATAAGTCTATCAAAGTTAGTCATCATACATTGTGGCTATTACTGTGTACAATGTTCTCCTGGGTCTGCTCACTTCACTCAGCATCAGTTCACTCAAATCTTTCCAGCTTTTTCTGAAGTCTACTTGCTCATCATTTCTTATAGCACAACAAATCCATTACATTCATATACCACAACTTGTTCAACCATTCCCCAACTGTTGGGCATCCCGTCCATTTCCAATTCTTTCCACCACAAAAAGAGCTATACAGCATTTTTTTCACATGACTAGATAGTTTTGATTTCTTTTTCTGAAAATTGTGTGTTCATAACCTTTGATCATTAATCAGTTGGGGAATGACTTGTATTTCTAATAAACTCAACTCAGTTCTCTGTATGTTTGAGAAATGAGGTCTATATCAAAGAAACTTGTTGCAAATTTTTTCCTGTTTTCTGCTTTCCTTCTAAACTTGGCTGCACTGGTCTTTTAAATGCAAACCCTCTTTAATTTAATGTAATTTGGATGCTATATCATTTGATGCATATGTTTATGTTTAGTGTTGATATTACTTCATTGTCTATGGTACCCTTTAGCAAAATGTGGTTTCCCTGCTTAAATCTCTTAATTTGATCTATTTTTTCTTTTTGTCTGAAATCATTACTACCACTGCTGTCTTTTTTGCTTCAGCTGAAGCATAATGGATTCTGCTCCAGCCCCTTATACCTTTGTTCCAGATGTATCTCTTTGCTTCAAGTATGTTTCTTGTAAAAACATATTACAGGATTCTGGTTTTGAATCCACTATGCTATCTACTTCCATTTTATAGGTGAGTTCATCCCATTCACATTCATAGTTATAATTACTAGATATTTCCCTCCATCCTACAATTATTTCCCTATTTCTCTCTTTTTTATTCTTTTGGACTGACTTATTATTTCTTGATGTCTCATGGAATTATTAGCTTTCATTTGCCCAATTCTAATTTTTTTGGGGGGGCATTTTGGAGGGCAGTTGGGGTTAAGTGACTTGTCCAAGGTCACACTAGTAAGTATTAAGTGTCTGAGTATTAAGTATTTTAAGTATTAATTAAGTATTAAGGCTAGTAAGAATTAAGTGTCTGAGGCCGAATTTGAACTCAGGTCCTCCTGACTTTAGGGCTTGTGCTCTATTCTTGCCCAACCCAGTCACCCCCCCAATTCTAATTTTTAAGAAATTATCTTCAGTGAGTTTTTATATCTCCTTCATTTGGCCAATTTACATTTTAAGGAGTAGTTTTTCCATGTAGGAATGTAAATAGTTCAACTCTAATAAGTTTCTTATGATTTCTTTTCCCTGTTTACCTTCTCATGCTTCTCTTGAGTCCTGTATTTGAATGTCAAATTTTCTATTCAACTTTGGTTTTTTCATCAAGAATGCTTGAAAGTCCTCTATTTCATTGAATGACCATATTTGCCCCTGAAACATTATACTCAGTTTTGCTGGGTAGGTGATTCTTGGTTTTAAACCTAGCTCTTTTGACCTCCGGAATCTCATAGTCCAGGACCTTCGATCCCTTAATGTGGAAGCTGCTAGATCTTGGGTTATCCTGATTGTGTTTCCACAATACTCAAAATGTTTCTTCGTGGCTGCTTGTAATATTTTCTCCTTACCTGGGAATTCCAGAACTAGCTATATTCCTAGGAGTTTTCTTTTGGGGATCTTTATCAAGAGGTGATCAGTGAATTCTTTCAATTTCTATTTTGCCCTCTGGTTCTAAAATATCAGGGCATTTTTCCTTGAGAATTTCTTGAAGGATGATTTCCAGATTCTTTTTTTGATCATGGTTTTCAGGTAGTCAAATTTTAAATGATCTCTCCTGGATCTATTTTCCATGTCAGTGGTTTTTCCAATTAGATATTTCACAATGCCTTCTATTTTTTCATTTGTTTAGATCTATATCTTGATTTCTCATAAAGTCATTAGGTTCCATTTGTTCCAATCTAATTCTGAAGGAATTATTCTCTTCAGTGAGCTTTTGAAATTTCTTTTCCATCAGGGCAATTCGGCTTTTTAAGGCATTCTTCTCCTCATTGGCTTTTTGGACCTCTTGCCATTTGAGTTACTCTATTTTTAAAGGTATTATTTACTTCAGTTAAGTTGTTGACTCTTTTCATGATTTTCTTGCGTCATTCTCATTTCTCTCCCCAGTTTTTCCTCCACTTCTCTTACTTAATGTTCAAAATACTTCTTGAGCTCCTCCATGGCCTGTAAACAGTTCATATTTTTCTTGGAAGCTTTTGAGGCAGGAATTCTGACTTGTCTTCCTTTCGGTTCCATGCTTTGATCCTTTTTGTCCCCAAAAAAGGAATCTAGGGTTTGACTGCTGTGCTTGCTTTGCTTTCTGTTTGTTCATGATGCCAGTCAATTACTTGACTTCTGAGCTCCTTGCCGCGGTAGAACTCTGCTTCCAGAGAGGAGAGCTTTGTATCAAATCGCTGGGATTTTCACAGCTGCTGGAGCTGTTTGTTGGGTGCCCTCTCTGCAGCCCCCACAAGCTCTGGCCCACTGGCCACACACCCTAGGACCTCCACCCAGGACAGCAATTTAGATCTAAGCAGGTTAAAGCAAGAGCAGTTACCCTCTGAATGGTTGCTTGGTCCCCCTATAATCAGCAGGCCAGGAGCTCTGAAGCAGCCACATGCCTCTGCCACTTCTCGCCCTGGGGGCAGGGGCTGGACCTCACTCTTCCCCTCCAGTTTCAACAGTTCCCCACTGACCTTTTACTTGCTCTTTGGCATTTATGGGTTGATAACTCTGGAAACCGCCACAGTTGATAGTGATTCATTCTCCTGAAGTCTGCTCCAGCTGCAGTTGGTCAGGGCTGCCCTGGGGCTAAAATCCTGGGCTAATGTGGGGCTAGGCTTGGCTCCCAGTGAGCTGCGATGGACCCTTTCTGTAGGCCTGCTGGGCTGTCATCAGTGGGAGATTTGTTTCTCTCTGTCACTTTGTGGGTTTTGTAGCTCTAAAATTTTTTTAGAGTCATATATTTTGTAGGTATTTGAGGTGGTTATGGGGGGAGCTCATGGAGTTTTCCTGCTTCTACTCCACCATCTTGGCTCTGCCCCTCTAGGAGTTCTTTTCTTTAATGAATTTCTGTACATCTTTTTCAATATGAACAGTTCTGCTTTTTAAGACATTCTCTTCAGTGGATTTTTGTTCCTCTTTCACCATTTGGCAGTTTTTTAAAATGCTGCTTTTCTTTTACTCCTCTTGGGTTTTAAAATCTTTTTTGAGGTCTTCCAGGAATTTTTTTTTGTTGGGGGGAGAGGGTCAGGGGCGGGGAACAGGGACTAAGACCAATTCACATTTTTTTTTCAGACTTTTCATGTAGATGTTTTGACATTACTGTCTTTTGAGTTTGTGTTTTAAGAATCTTCTCTGTCACCATACTAACTTTCTATGGTTGGGTTCTTTTTTTGTTGTTTGCTCATTTTCCTAGCCTTTTTCTTGCCTTTTAACTTTATGTTAAAGTTTGCCTCTGCTCCTCGGATGGAGGGGGCACTGTCTCAAGATTCAGATTTTTCCTGTGCTGCTGTTTTCAGTGTTAGTCCTGAGGGGTTGGTGGTGAAGTCTACATTTTCAGTTCTTCCAAGGTAGTATGATCTAGGAGGTGTGGTCACTGTTCTCCTGACCTTTGAGTGATCACAAGTCCTCTTTTTTGCCCTGCAACTGTGACCAATTGTGACTCTTGCTAGTATTCTTTATGACTCAAAATCAAGTATGGACAATACAACTGAGTCTTGCTCCTAGTGCTATCAAAGGGTCCCACATAATCTCCTTCTGAACAGCTGTCTGACTCTCCCTTACAGTCTATAAGTTGAGAGCTTTGGAAGCATCTGATTTAGTCTCCCCCCAAGGCCTACTGCTGGTTTCCTAGGGTGCAGCTCTGTGCTCCATTATCACCCCAGTGAAACAGACCTTTCCTAACAATTATTTAAGGTGTCTTGGGCTTAAAAATTGTTCCATCCCATCCTTTTGCTGGTTCTACCACTTTAGAATTTGGGAGAACTCAAGTAAGTACTTGCCTTGACTCAGCCATCTTGGCTCTGTCACTCCCCTCCCATCTTGTTTTCTAAGCAAACATTTAGTGATTTTTCTTTTAATTCTTTTCAAACTCCCTACAATTAAAACTCACAGGCTACGAAGTCAGACTCTCTCTTCCTTGCTCATCTGTAGCCATGCTTAGTTTCACTTCTTCAGTGTTCCTATCTCATTCTCTTCTCGTTGTGTCCACTAAAACTGTGTTTCAGTAGTAACAAACTGCCCTTCCAGTTCTTTGCAATTACTGAAGCCCCTCCATTATATATACTTTATCCCTGACTGCCTTCTCTCTAGTGCTTTCAACTCACACTCTGGGCTTTTTAGGAGTAAACATGCTTCTCTCTCCAATTTTCAGATTCTCTCACTGTCACTTTACAACCTTTTCTCCTTTGAAACGCATTTCACTTAGACATACTGCCCCTATATGATCCTAAATAATCTCTAAAACTTTTTACTTCCTAGCAGTTATTATTTATCAAACAGGAGGTCATTCTCCCTCTTTTCTCTAGTAGTTCAGCTGTGGGGGCAGCTAGGTGGCGCAGTGAATAGAGCACCGGCCCTGGAGTCAGGAGGTCCCGAGTTCAAATCTGGCCTCAGACACTTAACACAAAAACTAGCTGTGTGACCCTGGGCAAGTCACTTAACCCCAATTGCCCTCGAAAAAAAAATTGAAAAAAAAGTAGTTCAGCTGTATTTCCCAATCCTCATCCTTAGGGTTTTCAAATTACATTTTATTCTCAATCCGTCAACCTCCAATTCCTATAAGCTATACCTTCCCTTCAAAGCAAAACATGACAAAAGAGGAAAATGACAGAGGGGCTGTGGGGAAAATAGGTACATAAATGTACTGCTGGAAAAGATATGAATTACTCCAGCCATTATGGAAAATTATTTGGAACTATGCCAAAAAGTGTTAGTAAATTAGGCATATTTTTTGACCCAGTGATAGCACCCCAAAGAGATCAAAGCAAGCAGAAAAGTAATTCTAATGTTCAAAATATTTATAGTAGCCTTTTTGCCATGGAAAAGTATTAGAAACTAAGGGGTGATCATCAATTGCATAATTGAAGGTAACAAAATAATATTGTGCCATAAGAAATGACAGGAAGATTTGTATGAGCTAATAATGCAGAATGAAGAAGTAAAATCAGAATTGTAATAATAATTTAAAGACAAACAACTTTGAAAGACTTAAGAAAACTGTGATCAATGAAATAACTAGTCACCATTCTAAAGGACCCAGGAGGAGAGGTGACGGATTTAAGGTGTAAAAAGAAAGTACCTTTTTGGATATGGCCAAAGAGTAAATTTATTTTGCTCAACTATGCATATTCTTTTTACAAGGATTTTTTCCTCTTTCTTGCTTTCTTTCTTTTTTCCAATGGGGAGACATATAGAATTCAAAAACAATTAAATCTAATTTTTTTTTTCAGGTTCATGTTATTTTCCTCCAATATGAGGTGGGGTCCTGCAGGGAAGTCACAGTATTGTTTTTATCTTTATATTCCAAGTTACATAACACAGAAAGTACTTAATAAAGGCTTATTGAATAAATACAACATTGCTCTTGATTTGATGGGGTACATTTACTTCTTAAGCCTCGGCCAACTAAATCATCCCTGCACTTAAAGGGTCAATGTATTTCTCCAAGTATTTCGCCTTCCCTGGGAAAACCTCCTCATTGGCAAGATTTAGTTGTAGAAGATGGCACAAGAGTAAATAAGAAAAAGGTTACTGGCCAAATACACAAAACTAATCAGAACAATCCCATCCATATCAAAAATAGAACAATGCTGTTCCTTCAAAAGGAAGGAAGGTACATACACACCAACTAATTACTTTGGCAAAAGAAGCAATCAACCACAATATGACAAGTATTATTTAAAATCTTAGTCTACTAGAACTAAGGTAGAGGTAGAAAAATATTTTTGCTTCAGATTTAGTGACCTAACATCATGTCAGCTGAATTATCTTAAATTTTTTGCATAAACTATGGTAAAAATTAGTTAAATTCTATACTGGAAGATTTTAAGTAGCCAAATTACTATTCTGCCATGATTTACTAGGAAAAGATAACCATGTTACAAAACCAAATATGTGGTATGAAGTTAAAAGGAATAGTGGTTTTTAAAGTGTAAAAATAGTTTTAAGTGAACTAACAAATGAACTTTAAATTCACCTTTGAAGCTTGTCGTAAAACATCCACCACAACTTTGACTGGCAATCCAACTGTGATTTCCTTCATAGCTTCTATGCACCATTTGTAAGCCTACACAAGACAAATATTTACATAAGCAGCATAAATTAAACAGAAGCATTTAATGAAAATGTTACTGTTTAGGTGAATGAGACATATGATATAGAAGTAGAAGCAAGGGGAAAAAATGAAAATAAAGTACAACTCAGAAATAATTCTAGGATAAAAACAAGTGCTCCAGGTAACAACTATTTTTCTCAGTTTTTAACAAACTGTACAAATAGGATTATAGTAATAGTAAGATGCCAACACAATATGACTACAAAGAACAGAAATTAGGTAGTAATTAACTGACAAATAGAATACTGACAAAAATAAAAGACAATTCTTTATAATAATTTTATTATCTTGATTTTAACTCCCCTTTCAAGAATCTATATTTATTAAATATGGATTCATATTTAATTTCTAGAGTAAATGATCATTCAAAATTTTAAAAGCTACACAAAAACTTTTTGTTGGCTTATGACAAGTAAAGTATGATACCAAGGGCTACCTCCCAACCTAACCATTCATTAGCAATGGCTTAAATTCTTAAAAATTTACTTAAAATTTAAAAAACTAAAGTTAACTTAATATTTTTTTTCCATTTTTAATTAAATATTCTTTCAATAAAAGAAAAATCCATCCTTCTCCCTCTCCCCAGAGCAAGAAACAAAAACAAAAGCTGTTAACCAAAACAAATTCCCTTAGGGATAGTTTTATCTGAACTTTGAGGAGTACTGTAACTTAACCAAGAACACAGTTGTTTTTCTCACAAGACAAGAAAAGGATTTAAACAAACCATGTAAGCCTTCTCATAATTCAGTTTTCTCATTAAAAGTTATAATAAAAGTCCACCCAAATTAAAACTATAATAAATACAAATTCATTATAAATGCAAATTCTTCCCAAAATATAGCCTACACCAAAATAGCAGTTAGCTAAGAATCTATCACATTGAAATGTTAATTTAAAGATAGAGCAATAAATAAAAAGCTACCAACAACCAATTTTCCTTACAGTAATTCTATAAAGTAGGCTATCACCCCAATTATACTTGTAAAGAAACTGGGGCTTGAGAGGTTAAAAATCTTGCCAGGGGAGGGGAACTTGCAGCTGGCCTTGTGTCCACAAGCTCCCCATTGCCAGTCCTTGCCTAATGGCTACATTGTTATTAAGTATAATACCCATAATTTGAACCAACACCTCATGACTCCAACTCCAGTGCTATTTCCAATATATCACAATCTTTAACTAAAATTTCAATATGTCAGCTATGTCTTAGGCAAACTTAATATGTGAAAAATCAGGATTTATAAGACAAATAAGAAAAGGGATAGCTTTATAAGACTTCAAAAACAAATTCTTATGAATTCAGGGTGCTAAATTTTATTTATAAAATGTTTATCTGTACTAAATTTTTCAGGAACACATGTATAATGGCATAGCTGCTGAAAAAAGACTAAAGTTATATTTTCTTCAATAAAAAGACGAATGGTTTTGTTTAACAGTAAGTTAAGACATGCACATCTAAAACCCACCCACCACCACCCCAAGAATACTCACCTCATCATAATGACTTTTTGCAAAGAGTAAAGCACATAATTCTCCATAGAGAGCAGCTTTATTTGCCTGCTGGCCATGTTTTGCAAGCTTGTCCATGTAAGACTGAGCTAACTTGAATGTTTCTTCACCCAAATGATATTTACAGTTTCCATTTCGAACATGTAGCAGCCTGTTTGGAAACAAAGAGTTTCAAAGATTTTTAGAAAATAATTTTTATTTAGTCTTGTTTTGTTCTTTCAAATCACTATGTTTACACAAATACGGACAAAAACTGTGTTGTTTGGATTTATTGACAAATCAATGCTATGGACAATAGACAAAATTTGAGGACAATAGGTTTCCTTTGGCTATTATATTGTCATAATAATAGTAATAGCTGCAGTTAACTGAGAAAAACACAACTTTTTCTCACAAGACAGGAAGGAGAAAAGAACTGAAATAAGTTATGTGAGTCTGGTCATAACTCTGTTTTCTCAATAAAATTTATAATAAAAGTCCACCCAAATTGCATTTATAAAATATACAAGTTTATTATAAAGGCAAAATCTTCCCCAAAATATAACCCATCCCAAATAGCATTTAGTTAGGAATTTATCATGTTGAAATGGTTCATTTAAAAATATTGCAATAAAATATGAACAAGCAAAATGATTTAAAAAATTTTACTAGTAAAGATAGATCAGAAAATCAAATGATCATGGAGCAGCAAAGGTAATGTTTACAAATTAATTCTGGATAATATTCTTCAATTTTATAAATAAACATTTGGAATAGCTCTATTTTTTATTTGAAAAACTCTGGCTAATTATACTCAACTTTTAATACCCCCTTAACTGTATCTGAAAGAACTATTGTCTCTATCTCATTTTCAACAGTTAATATTTACACCAGTTTAAATATTGCTATAGAATACTATTAACTGTTTTCATGCACATGTTTATTTCCACTGAAGCTCAATGAAGTCTTCCATTTCTTTCATTCCTCTCTCTGCTGCCTAGTATCATGATGCCAGTAGAGATGGGAGCTCAAACAATGTTGACTGAATGACCAAACTACACAAACCATACTAGATGTTTCATTATGACTTTTAAATAGTTGGTAGTAGACAGTGACATAGACAGAGACCCATGTACCTATTTTAATGCAGCAGATAATATAATGTCCATAATTTTGAGGTCAGTGACTATTTATGTGGGATGTTCAGAGTTCCTGTGGGGGGACTAAAGTACAATGCCATTTAAAGGTATTCTCTATCTTCAAATAGCAAAGCATGGATGGGTTGGTAATTCTTCATTAAATGAAAATGTGAAGCAAAAGGAGGCAGGTTATAAGTCACTTTTTACCACAAAAATTATCTTAAATCAAAACCCTGAGAAATAACACATAAAGTTAAGACCTAGTTTAGTGCTAGAGATTATTCTAGACCAAGCTTCATTTGTCTCTAGCTAATAAACTAGATAAAATATAATAGTTAAATATTAAAATATAATATATAAAACTATAATAGGCTTAGTCATATAAGCTATTCTAGGAATTTTTCCAGGGAATAACAAAATATAATAGTTATTATACAGACTAGTGGTATCAAACTCAAACTAAAGGATCATGGAGCAGCATACTGACTTAGAAAACAACAAATTAATATTATCTATGGTGTATTATATTCTTATTTACTTTGTTAAACATTTCCCATTTTAATTTGGTGCTAAATGAGACTCAAGAAATTTTGTGGGCCACACATTTAACATCTACTATTTATACACTGTGTGGCACTGTATTTTTCATCCATTATCTATTTCATTTGATGGTCTCTAAGATCCCTTCTTCTAGATCTATAAATTATATGAACCTCATAACAACCCAGTGGGTTGGACAGTATAAACATCATTTTCCTTAATTTCCTTGTGAGAAAATTAAGGACTAAGGTAGTCAAGCTATTTGCCAGGACTCAAACCAAGTTCTTCTTACTCCTACTACAACAATGTAATGGTTTCTAACCAAAATTGTCCTTGATGGTCACAGTATATATGAAACATTCAGAAACAAAAAATGAACAGAAAACAAGCAACAAAAAATATAAAATTATTAACACTCAAATTTTTAATAGATGACAAATACTTTTAACTAATATACAGTGAACTATATTTATCTTAGGTTCTAAAAATTTGTCAGTACTTTCTATAAATTAGGGACAACAGTATGACTATTCAAGAGTGTAGCGATTAACATACTATTCTACATAAACTTAGTGTGCATTCTAGCAATAGTCATCAATGATAGGATCCACATTTAGGAAAAAATCCAAGCAAATATAAAACACTATAAAGCAATTATAATGAACACTAAAATATATTTATGTATAATGTAATATATTAATAAAGTAATGCTATAAAGTAACTAGAATACTTAATATTAAATTGATCTTCCATTAGCAGATTATAGTAGTGAGAAAACTGGTAATATTTTTCAAAGATGCCATTTCAAATGGTACTTAAGTTCAAAAAGCTCACATTATGAGAGAAAATCATCCTCCAAGTAATTCTCAAGGAAAACTGTCCTGATGTTTTAGAACCAGAGGGCAAAATAGAGGTTGAAAGAATCCAGCGATCACCTCCTGAAAAAGATCCCCAAAAGAAAACTCCTAGGAATATTATAGCCAGGATCCGGAATTCCCAGATTAAGGAGAGAATATTACAAGCAGCCAGGAAGAAACAACATGAATATTGTGGAAACACAATCAGGATAACCCAGGATCTGGCAGCTGAGGGATTGAAGGCCTTGGAATATGATGTTCTGGAGGTCAAAGGAGCTGGGATTAAAACCAAGAATTACCTACCCAGCAAAACTGAGTATCATGTTTCAGGGGAAAATATGGTCATTCAGTGCAATAGAGGACATTCAAGCATTCTTGATGAAAAAACCAGAGTTGAATAGAAAATTTCACATTCAGATACAAGAAGCAAGAGAATCATGAGAAGGTAAACAGGGAAAAGAAATCATAAGGAAATTATCAAAGTTGAACTATTAACATTCCTACATGGAAAAACAATAATTATAACTTATGAAACTTTTCTCAGTATGAAAATAGTTGAAGGGAAAAGAAATAATATATATGAGGGTATATGGGCATATGAATACATATGTGAATATGTGTATATATGTTTACAGGTATACACAGATAGAGGGCACAGGAACAATTTATTAACAGGAAGGGATGATACTTAAAAGGTGAAATTAAGAGGTGAGAGATGAATATAAAGAGAGGAGATGGGGAGAGACAGAATGGGGTAAACTATCTCATAAAGAAGATGCAAGGGAAAATGGTTACAATGGAGGGGAAGAAGAGGAAGGCAAAAGGGAATGAAATACACACTAAATAGGGTATGTCACCCTACAGGATAGTAGGGGGAAGGAGATCAGAGGGGGTATGATGGAATGGAGGGCAGGCGGAAGCATCCACTTTTGAAAAGGGACAGGATCAAAGTAGAGTACAGAACAAGTGAGAGGTGGGATAGGAGGGAGGGAAATATAGTTAGTCCTTTACAATATATCTACTATGTTATTGTTTTGCATTAGCTACACATGTATAACCTATACTGAACTGCTTATCTTCCCAGTAAGGGTGGGTGACAAGGGAGGAAGGGAATGAATGTGGAATTCAAAGTCTTAAAATCAAATGGTTAAATAAATAAATACACACACACACACACTATTATTAATGCTATTTTATATGTAATTGGGAAATAAGATATACAGGCACTGGGACATAGAGATCCACCATGCCCTACTGGAAAAGTCGAAAGGGGTATGGGAGAAAATATGAAAGAGAGCAGAATAGAGGAGGGGATATCCTGTGGGACTGCTATTTTGGGGTGGTGGGTAGGGGAAAAATGGGGAAAAAATTTGCAACTCAAAATCTGGCAGAAATGAATGATGTAAATCAGAAGTTAATAAAGCATTTGAAAACAAAAAAAGAAAAAAATGTGATGACAAAAATCATTAATTAAAAAATGTAAAAGGAAAAAAGGAGAATTCAATTACTTTAAGACACCTGCCATAATCACAATACTACACGGGTTTTTTTTCTTTTTCATTTTTATCTAATGCTTATGATCCAGTTTACAAACCTGTGTCTGAGTTTGGTTGTGTTAAAAAACCAACAACAAACTTAAAATATACAAGTCAACATGAAACATAGATAATGTTGATAAAACGAGGAAAAATACTGAAAGAATGAGTCTAGGGGATTCTCAATCCTTTAGCCAAAACAACTTCTGTAAAGCATTACATGAAGATTTTAAGTTATTTGGTCTTTTAAATTTATTTTTCATTTTGAAGTACTGGGTGTAACATACTGGCTGTCCAATCTTGCATGATTCTCAGTGCCCCTGGCAACCCCCCAAGCTATCTACACTGAAGAGAAGGTGCTGACTTATATTAGTAATTCCTGACCAGAATCTCCGTACGCTGACAAACATAGGTTCACTATTTTAAGAAGAGTAAACTAAAGCATATGTAGTGTTCCACACTCATAGTACCCGTTCTCTGCAGAGAAGAAAAAGGACCATATTCTCATCTCTCTTCTTCAGAGTTAAGCTTAGTTATTATTATTCTACAGCACTGTTTGGATATTCTGTTGCGATTGTTGCATCTTTGTGTGTATTGTTTTTATTAAGTCTTTGCATGTCTCCCTGTATTATTTCTACTCTATCACATTCATGTACCACAATTTGTTGAGTATGTAAGTTGAGTATGAACCACCTGAAATGCACTATAAATGAGGAATTACATGGGAAAAGCAGAAATGTTTAAATGTAATAAATGACAAGCCAGTGTATATAGCAAGAGAGAAGGACAACTGATGGATAGCTTACATGCTATACTAGTATCCCTGCAATGTGAAAAGAATAGAATGAGTAAACATAGTTGGGCTAAGATCCACATCACTGGAGGGACACTAATGAGACTAAAGATCCAGTAGACTCCCAATGTTAACATTTATATTGTGGATTAATACACCCCCTTCCCCACAGCCCACACCCCACCCCCTCCAATATCACACCAGTTTATCTTAAAAAGTTTTGATAAGGAAATTATTTAGTAAACCTTAAACTGTTATATTAATGAGTTAATATTAAATTATTTGTCTTCCCCTCTATCTCCTTGTTGTAGCTTCCCTGGCCTCAAGCTACCTTTCCCTTTGCCATCAGCTATGTGATGCCCATGGTGAATCCTGGTCCTGATCACTAGATGCAGAGCAAAGAAGGGATTTTTATTTAAAGTCAATAATGTCCTGCAATATTTGCAGTCCAACCACTTTTCATAGTAGTTTAAAGGATGAAATTGCCACCAATATACTAACATTTGAAACCCTTTCCAGATTCAAATTTTACATGCCACAAGCAGTGGGGCTTAGTTCACAACACATACTATCTCTAGAGCCTGGTTCAAGTTGAATCTTCAGACTTTAGCCCACTGCTGATTTGGGTTGAGGGGTGGAGGGAGGAGGGAGTTAGTCAGAAGGAGTCTGTCAGTTTTTCTGACAAAAACTCTGTGAGTAGGGCGGCTAGGTGGCACAGTGAATGGAGCACTGGCCCTGAAATCAGGAAGACCTGAGTTCAAATGTGACCGAAGACGCTTAACACTTAGCAGCCGTGTGACCTTGGGCAAGTCACTTGATCCCAACTGTCCTGCCTTCACCCCTTCAAAAAGCAAAAAACCCCCCAAAAACAAAAACTGTGTGAGAGAACACTGCTAGACCACAGCCAAGATTCTGGAGCGACCCCAGATTCCTCACTTTCTATGGTCAAACTCAAGCATTTTGTTAGGCCTCCTCCCCCAAGACATTTTAACTGAGCCTCCTCTACTCTCAACCATCTCAATGATCTAACTAAGTTTGTGCTAAGTTCCCAATATGCGGAATTTCTTCTTTCTTCCTTCATTTAATACAGTCAAATAATTCTTTGTGCCTAACCCTTCTCATCATGATGGGCTTGTTTGTCAATAGTACTCATAGGAATATCCTTTCTCAAAGTGGACTTAGATTACAAAATTATAAATCTTGACCTCCAGGGCCAAAATAACTCACTCTCTTACTTTGTGTTCCTTTAAAAACTTTGCTTTCCCTTTTCTGTTGTAGTTGTAGGGTAAAACTATTGGGGAGTGATACATTGGAGTATTTAAGAAATTGGCAAATAGCACCAGAATCAAATTAAAAATTTGTGGTAAAGTAGAAAACAAAACTTTTAAGAAACAAATGTTCTAAACTCTACAGTTAAGGGGGGGGGGGATCATTTCATACATTTTAAAGCTAGAAGAGACCTTTGGAGATTATCTAACAGAATTGCTTTATTTTATTTATGAAGAAATGGAGGGATGATATGACTTGCCCAAAGTCACAGGAAGTCAATTCTGGAGGAGTTATAGAAAAAAAGTATACTAACAAATTGTTGCTAGAGTTATTAATTAGTACAACCATTCAGGAAAGCAATTTGGAATTATGTAAACATAGTGGCTAAAATGCCTAATATCCTCTGATCCTAAGTTTCTACTGTTAGGCACATAACTGTGGCCATCAAGGTCAGTGACAAGAAGAAAGGCTCCATATACACTAAAATATTTATAGCAGCACTTTTTGTAGACAAAGAAATGGAAAGAAAATAGATGCCCTTCAATTGGGGAATGTTTAAGCAAGTTTGCTACATTACTGCTTATAGGAAATTGGAGGGTGACTTAGGATTCCATTTTGGTTCTTCAAATGCAACATGAGGTAGATGAAAAATAATGGAATACATTATTAAGAAAGAGTGTGGTATCTATCTTTAAGTCTTCAGTAAGTAAAAAGATCAATAGATGTTTTGGATGGTTTAGAAAACCTGTATAACTCTGGTAACTTCCCAGAAGAAAGTGGACTGAGAGAACACAACAGATGCTGGCTCTTGATAATTCCCCCCAAAAGAAATTTTATATACCCACCAAAAAAAAAGAAGTTGCTAGAAATTCTAAGAAAATGAAAACACACACACAAATAATAATAATAATTATTATTATTAAAGACAAATTTGAGCAAAACCTCCATCTCAAGCAGAAGAAATAAAAAATACTAAAAAAATTTAATCAAAAGGGTATTATTGTATTTACAGCTGGAAAAGGCCGTAGAGGTCAGATCATTAAGATCCAGATTTTTACAGATGAGAAAAACAAGTAGGGAATAGGCATATTCCAAGAATTAAAAGAATTGAATATAGCTAAAAGAAAAAATTCGCCAGAGGATATCATTGAAAAATCTCCTCAATCTTACAAGATCAAATCAGACTTGCTACTCAGCATCCTGCTACTTATGCCTCATCACTAACTCTCTGTCCCTATGACGGAAGAGCTGAGACATACACTCTCAAACCCTGAATTTACGGATGGGGACCAGAATCAGGCATCTTCTCATTCCTAAAAGACTGTACTACTTTTTTAAATTCTCCATCATGTTGACTACCTTCCCCTCTACACTCCTCTAACCTCACTTTTCAGGGCTTTTTTGGGGGGTGTTTTCTTCCTATTAGATTAAGTGGGCAGGGACTTTATATTTTATTTGTTATGCCTTTTTCTATTACTTTTCTATTATTCCCAAAGCCTGGAACATAACTAATAGGCTATATTGCTGAATTTGCTCAGATTTATTACATCTATGGAGCTACAAATAGCTAAATGGTGGTAAAAAGAAAACAGAAACTAGGGGCAGCAATGTGGCACAGTGAATAGAGCACTGGCCCTGGAGTCAGGAGGACCTGAGTTCAAATCCAGCCTCAGACACTTAACACTTACTATGTGACCTTGGGCAAGTCACTTAACCCCAATTGCCCTGCCTTCCCCCATCCAAAAAGCATAAATACCAAAACAATACAAACTAACAGAAACTAGTATATGAAGACTAAATATTACTTCTCCTTTCCCAAAAGAAAGGATGTACTTAAAGTTCTGAACTTTCCAAATAAACAGTACCTATCTCAAATTAAAAGAACATTCTAAATATACTATAAACACACTTTTAAAATATTTGCTGGAAGTTAAATATATCTGGGGACAGAGCAGCAAAGATATATAATACAAATGTTACAAAATTCTATTTGATTGTCAAGAAGGATATAGACGTATTTAAACCGTACTGTAGCCTTCAACACCAGTACAGCTTATTGCAAGGCAGTCAAACCTACCTCACACAACATTCTACTGCACGAAACCAATGAAGCATCTCATCATGTAGGGTACACAACTGAAGGCAGGAGAGGAAAACTTTCTCTGCATCACTGTACCAACCTGCATCTGAGAGAAAGCCACCTATAAAAACATAAACCAAATTATTTTCAGATAATTCTATAAATACATATTTTTGTATTCTATGAAACAAATTAAAGACATAAAAAGTGGGATATTTTGCATTAATTGTGAAATAATCTGGAATTAGGAAATAATTTTATAGTTTAAGAAATCAAAGATGCTGATTATGGAGGACAAAATCTACATTTTCCAAGATAATTACATATCAAGACCAAGAAATTAGGTAACATTTTAATCCTGCAAATTCTTAAGGTTTCTCATGAAGGGGGAAAAGTCCTACAAATACATTTATGGTAAAAGCAAGGTAAAGACTAAGAAAGGTTATCATGAGCTATCATTATATAGAAGTGAACTTGCTACTCAATATCTGCTTGCTGCTTTTTATCTCTAGTTTAATGGATTTAAACTTGAAAGGTACTTCAGAAGTCATCTCGTTCAATCCTCTAATTTTAACTGATAAGGAAATTTAGGCACAGAGAGGCCAAAGGATTTGTCCAAGGTCATAGAGGTAACAGTAAATGGCAGGGTTAGGATCCAAGGCCTGGCCTTCTGTTTCCAAACTCAGTCCTTTTTCCACTATTATACAATGCTACTAGAATTTGGCTATAATGTCCTTGAAAATTACAACCCTTAATTTCTTTTTTTTTTTCCTTTTGGAGCGTAATTGGGGTTAAGTAACTTGCCCAAGGTTACATGGCTAGTTTTTTTACATGGCTAGTAGTGTTAAGTGTCTGAGGCTGGAACCAAACTCAGGTCCTCCTGACTCCAGGGCTGGCGCTTTACTCATTGAGCCACCTAACCACCTCCACAACCCTTATTTCAAAAACATCATCCTAGACCTATAGTGGGCTAAATAAATAACATTGTTTTAAGAACTGGCAAAATAATAACACTCTTATTTGGATAGGCTTTTTTTTTATAAAATCTTAAACAAGTTTTTAAATAACCAAGTTCTTTGTATTAAATTTCTGAGACTTTCAATGTTTAAATTGCTGTTTTGGCAAATATTAAAAGCCCTACTTTAGAAACTATATTGGCTACAACAGCCTGTTTTATAGCATTGCTAACCTAGGATGAAAGGTTTCCAAAGACTTTCTTCCCCAATAGATGGAAGCTGAAAAACTATCTCCCTCCTCCTCCACCCTGACACACATTCCCTAGGATCTGTGCCTTATGTTTCTAGTATAAAGTCTGAGATAAAAGGTGACTGGGAAAGAAAATATCAATGAATGATAAGTTGCAACGACAAAATATTAAGATAGAAAACTGTCTTCAATATAATATTGTATATTGATTTATGCAAACCATCTTAAAATGTTATGTAAATGACAAGGTAGAATGGAAAAAAAATGTTGAATTTGGGAGTAGAGACATTATAACTCTGCTACATGCTACCTACAAAATGGAACTAGTAACTTAAGGCTATTTCCCTAATCAGTTCCTTCAAAATAATAACTAGAATTCATATAGTGCTTTAAAGGTAGTACTTTACAAATTTTATCTCATTTATCCTCACAACAACCCTGAGAGGTTTGTGATATTATGTTCATTTCACAGATGAGGAAATGGAGGTAGAAGAGGTTAAGTGACTTGTCTAGGGTCACACAGCTAGTGAATGTGTGAGACTGGAACTAAAGTTAGGTCTTCCTAAATCTAGGTCCAATGCTTTACCCACTGAACAACCTAGCTGTTAAATCAAGTATGCATGATACTTTGTAACTGCAAAGCGCTACATATCTACATGGCACTTTTTGTAACATAGTGGAACATAGTAGTTGGCAAGAGACTGGAGAGAGTTGTTATACAGTGACAAGTCTGATTCTGATTTACAACAGCATTACATAATACATATTGTTCTATTTTCCCATTATTTACCTAAAACAAAGCCAATCTGGATTGCTTTTTCTTTCACTGTAGCATCTGATTCTGCTATATAAGAGCATCGTCTACTGAATGAATAGGCCAAGACTGAAGCAACTTTCACACCATGATCCATCAAAGCCTGGAAACAGTGATGAAGCAAATGTCTAAAAGAGGGGGAAAAGGTATTCAAAATTAAAATATCATGTCTTAATTCCTTTGAAAAATACTGGCTTGTTTTTTAAAAATACTTTTCCTTTTTAGAAGTTTTGAGCAAAAAAAAGTTGCTACTTCTAAAAAGTACAAATTCACTGTATTACTCATAAAGCTGTATGTAGAATACAGTAAGTAATATTAAAAGAAAAACTTGCAGACTACTGGTTAAAAATAACAATATGGCTCTGAACATATGACTTATGAATTAAGTGAACTAGAGATTCTATTCACAATTTAGCACTTTAAGTCAGCAAAGATCATATGGAAATAATAATAGTATCAAAGGAAATCTCAGGAATTACAGAATTAAAATACTCATAACAAAAAGGAAAGGGAAAAATATCAAGTTTATTTAATGCTTCTCATTAAATATTATTTCACAGATCCACAGATAAGAGTCCTGCTTTCAAAAGCAAGAGGAATGATTTCACACAATAATATTTATTAAGCATTCTAGGTACTTAATTTGTGTTTTTGAAAAAAGTGATCAAGTTAACTGATCCCAAAAATAATTTATGATAACTATTAAATAATTTATAATTTGGAAAGGATTTACAAGAAAAAAACCATCCTTGAACAACTTTGCACTAAAACATATCATGTACATATATAATGTGGAAGTATTTACATAAAAAAAACCCAAATCATGTTTCTCTATTACGTTTTCATGCTAATTTAAAAAAATGTGTAATCCACGCTTAATGTTCTATACTAGCAAATAACTACATTTGGGAAATATTTAAAATACTCACCTTTTGTCTAAAGCTCTCAACACTTTAGCAAAAACTTCTAATTCACAAAATTCGCTACCCAGTTGACATAAACGGCCTTGTTGGTAAAGCTGAAATAAATAAAATAAAATGGATTTTTCTACTTCCATTATTAAAAGTATGTATTGGTTATACAGTCAAAGTATAGTTACCTCACTGCTGATTTTTAGCAAAGTACTTTCTCCATTAAATAAATAGCAGGCCAACTCCTCTCTAACCCCTCCTTCCATTACTTATTTCTCTTTCCTAACTTCCGCATTTCCTCATCTCTTTCTAGTATACAGAATATAAACAAGATAAAAACTGGTACAGTTTGAAGTAATAAATACAAATGTTTTAACATACAAAAGTAGCCTGATACATTGCAGATGTTAAGAGATTTTTTGCAACCGGGGAGAGGATTAATAATTCCAATTGGAATTACATTCTACCTATTAAACAATCAAAGCCATTCCCATTAAGTAGTATTTTACTGGCAAAAGTTTCTTGAATAATATACGATAATAATGAAAATTCCTAGTCTGTGATCAATGAAAATCTCATTCCAGGGTTCACTTTCATTCTAATATATTATTTAATGAAAGAAACAACATAACCAAAAATTCATTAAATACTTTAAAAAAAACAACTATGATCTAATATTTATAGATAAATACTACATTGGGTCTACAATATGCTCAATATATATCAAGTCATCAGCAAGTATATATTATGCACCTAATGAAATGATCCTTCCTCTCCAGGTACTTATATTCTGCCTTGGAAAACATGTACATACATAAACATATACATAATAAATGCTTTTTTAAAAAGACAGTTGAATAATAGGTAATTAGGGGAGGAAGACCTAAACAGTTAGAAGAATCTGGAAAGATTTCTTGTAGTGATGCCTGAAGAAAGTAAGAAATTCTAGAAAGCAGAGTTAAGTAAAGTGAGTAATCAAAGCTTGAAGGATGGATATTTAATCCAGAGGCATGGAACTTAGAGAAAGAAATGGAGTGGCATATAAAAAAAGAGAGAAAGCCAGTTTGACTGAATCATAAAATGTAGCCACATACACAATAAAGCTTAAGTAATTTTAACTTTCAATTATTCATTCAGCCAATTGGGGAAATTTACCCAGGCATCTCATATCCACAAACTGATTGACCAGGGCTTGAAACCAGAAACTGAGTCAGCTGTTTGACCACCAAGTTGCTCTACAAGAGCAAATGGGCAAAAAAAGGAGTAATATTTGAAATAATCAATTGATTACTGATACAACTTCCAGAAAAGTAGACAGCTGTCACATATGATGATGAAGATGCCTAGCCTTGAAACCTGATGGATTAGACTTTGTCTGCATCTCCAAATACAGGGGAGCTGGAGTCTAAGTTAGGTGGAAATCTGGTTATTCTATAAGCCTTTATTCAGTGTTTACTATGTTCCAGCCGCTGTACTAAGTGCTGGGCAAAAACATAGTCCCTCTGTCAATGTATACATGTACATATATATGTGTGTATATATATATATATATACACACACTCACATATATTCATATGCACATATACCCTCCAATATAGACATATGTGTATATATACATATATGTACATTTATATATCCTTCAACTATCCTCATACTGAGAAAAGTTTCATAAGTTAAAATTATCACTTTTCCACATAGGAATGTAAATAGTTGTAATGGGAATGTAAATTTAAAGATCTTCCCTGCCCCTAGGCTAAAGTGCACCTGGAGCCTGGGTTAGGAAGCTTGTTTTTCAGTAGATAGTTCTTGATTGGCCAGTGAGTCAATAAGGTTGTTACATTCTCTGAGCCAGGAGAAGGCTATATAAGCCTTGATGTGTAGCTTTGTTTTGGGGCTCACTTTGAGAAGTGTTCTGTGATTTGATCAGATGAAACTCTGGAAAGCCATTGTCCAGAGCCTCCCGGCTTTGAAACCCAGATGTTGTTTGGTATGGATGTAATGGTTGGACAGTTTGGAAATCTGTCTACTTGATCTGTTTTTATCTTGATAATTCTGTCTGTATATTTTGAAGTTCAGGGTGCTGACCTTTTTCCCCAGAACTAGGTGAATGATACATATCTGACTGATTAAAGTAAGCTTGTTAACTCATTTTGAGTTGCTTTCCTTTATCAAAGCAGATCCAAGAACCTGTATTGGCAGACGCCCTGGGGTGCTTGCTGCTACAATAGTTCAACTCTGATAAGTTTCTTATGATTTCTTTTCCCTGTTTACCTTCTCATGCTTCTCTTGCTTCCTGTATTTGAAAGTCAAATTATCTATTCAACTTTGGTTTTTTCATAAAGAATGCTTGAAAGTCCTCTATTTCATTGAATGACCACATTTGCCCCTGAAACATTATACTCAGTTTTGCTGGGTAGGTAATTCTTGGTTTTAATCCTAGCTCTTTTGACCTCCGGAATCTCATAGTCCAGGTCCTTCTATCCCTTAATGTAGAAGCTGCTAGATCTTGGGTTATCCTGATTATATTTCCACAATATTCAAATTGTTTCTTCCTGGCTGCTTGTAATATTTTCTCCTTACCTGGGAACTCCAGAACCTGGCTATATTCCTAGGAGTTTTCTTTTGGGGATCTTTTTCAAGAGGTGATCAGTGAATTCTTTCAATTTCTATTTTGCCCTCTGGTTCTAAAATATCAGGGCATTTTTCCTTGAGAATTTCTTGAAGGATGATTTCTAGGTTCTTTTTTTGATCATAGTTTTCAGGTAGTAAAATAATTTTTAAATTATATCTCCTGGATCTATTTTCCAGGTCAGTGTTTTTTCCAATGAGATATTTCACACTGCCTTCTATTTTTTCATTTATTTGGATCTGTTTAATAACAGTATCTTGATTTCTCATAAAGTCATTAGTTTCCAATTGTTCCAATCTAATTCTGATGGAATTATTCTCTTCAGTGAGCTTTTGAAATTCCTTTTCCATCTGGGCAATTCAACTTTTTAAGGCATTCTTCTCCTCATTGGCCTTTTGGGCCTCTTTTGCCATTTGAGTTACTCTATTTTTTAAGGTGTTATTTTTTTCAGTCAGGTTGTTGACTCTTTTCATGATTTTCTTCCATCATTCTCATTTCTATCCCTAGTTTTTCCTCCAATTCTCTTACTTGATTTTCAAAATCCTTCTTGAGCAACTCCATGGCCTGTAACCAGTTCATATTTTTCTTGGAAGCTTTTGATGTGGGAGTTTTGACTTTATTGTCTTCTTCAGGTTCCATGCTTTGATTCTTTTTGTCCCCAAAAAAGGATTCTATGGTCTGTTTGTACTTCCTCTGCTTGATCATATTGCCAGTCAATTACTTGATTTCTGAGCTCCTTGCCACAGTAAAAGCTGCCTCCAGAATGGAGAGAGCTTTGTCCCAAATCGCTGGGGTTTTCCCTAATGTTGTTAGAGGTCTGAGGAGGGCACCCTCTCTACAGATACCACACTGGCAAACTGGTGTTTCTCACCCCAGGACCACCGCCCAAGAAAATGACCCAGACCAGAGCAGATCAAACCAAAACCTCTGAATGGTTGTTTGGTTCCCCTACAATCTGTAGGCTAGGAGCTCCTGAGGCAGCTGCCCTGCCTCTACCACCTCTCATCCCGGGGGCAGCAACCAGATTGCAGTACCCTTTCTTTCAAACAGATTTCAGACTGACTTTTGCTTTCTTTTTGTTGTTTATGGGTTGAAAAGTCTGGAAGCTGGAAGCTGTTGATTCACTCTCCTGGAGTCTGCTCTGGCCACCGCTGCCTCCCTGCACACTGTGATGAACCCTTCCTTTCAGCCTGCCAGGTTGCCTTCAGGGGAAGATCTGTTTCTCTGTGTCACATTGTGGGTTCTGTAGCTCTAAAATTTGTTTAGAGTCATATTTTATAGGTATTTGAGATGGCTGCGGGGGGAAGTCAAGTATGCCTCTACTCCACCATCTTGGCTCCACCCCCTGCTGTTTACATCCACTTATTACTTTTGAAATTATTTAAAGAATTGTAGGTTTACAATCCTCCAATGCCTCAGTATTCTTGGCTTCTGACTCAACTGAAGCTTATTTCTCCAGAGTTACCAATGAATGTTTAATTGCCAAATCTGATGATCATTCCCAAGTCCTTATTCTTCTTGAACTCTTAGCAGCATGACAATCACCCTTTCCTCCTCCTAGATAGTCTCATCTATGGGTTTTTGTAACACTTCTCTTTTGACTTTCTTCCCTCCTATCTACCTGTTTAAGTCCAGTTTCCTTTTGTTATTCATACCACAACCTCTAACTGTGGGAATGACACATTTTGGGGTCTCATCACTTTTCTCTCTACCTTCTCAGAGAACTTCCCTACTCCCATAGTTTCAATTATCATCTCTATGCAGATGATTCACACACCTATATATCTAATACCTACCTGTATCTCTCAAGCTTCAGTTTTGCATTACTAATTACCTACTGGACGTTTCCAACTGGATGGCCTGGAAATACCACAAATTCAATATATCCAAAACAGAACTCATTACCTGTGTCCCCAAACTCATCCCTCTTCAAATTCACCCAGCCTCCCAGGTTTGTAATCTCAGAGTTAACCTTGGTTTCTCATTCTTTCCTACTCCAATCTGTTTCCAAATCTTGCTGTTTACATTCCATCAGCGTTACAAGAATCAATAACTTAAAACACATGGATGAAACACTTTAAAGGGCCAACATTATTATAAACCTAAAAATCTTTTTTCCAAGGAGCTAAATATTTTTAATGTATTGACAATGACAGACCTATCCCAAGTCACACTCACTTCTATTTATCAAATAAAATAAATCAACTAAAAAAGGTCAGGATGCCAAGACCAAGGCTGCCTTAACTTAATCTGTTTTCTACTATATATATTTCTGAATAAGGACAGCGGACTCAGAGAAGGCACTCAAAACAAGGGGTGTAAAAGATAAAAATCCTAGCTTCTCATCAATGTAATCAGAGCACAGAATCTGAGATCAAAGTCACGAAAATATGCTCTGTAACTGAACTTTGTCTCTACTCACTCTTATGCATTCACAACCAATATAATGCTTTTAAAATTAAGCTTTCCACCTTTAATAATAGCTCTTTAATGACATTATGTCTATGTGTGCATAACTATTTAAAATATTTTATTTCATTAATTTAAAATATTATTCCAAGAGCCACCAGGTTTCAACAGACTGCTAGAGGTATCCTGTCAGGTTGACAGGCAGTACATAAATTAAGGCCTAAGTCTTTAAATGTTCTTATTCAGATAATTCCATATAGATACTGGTTATCAGTCTCTGGTGTTCTATCAGAGAACAGAACAGGCTGATTTTCATTACTACACAAACGAGCTATTCCTTTCATATTCATATCAAGTTATTCTTTATTCTAAATGCCTACTCTTAAGAATTTGATTATCAGATTAAGAAAAGGGCTAGAAAGTTCCTACTAGTCTCATCATGATAATGGCTATATATTTTAAAAAGTTTACACTACCCTTTCAAAACTGACCTACTGTAACAGTGGGAAAACTGTGACTGTCATTGATTGTGTCTATCAATTTTACTATCACCAGCTTAGCCTAAATTTAGATACTCTATTGCTTTGAAACTCAAATGCTATTGCGGTTTTTTTTTTATTGCAATGAATCAAAACATTTCATGAGAACATCAAGCACATACATGATGAACTATTCTAAGGTATATATAAATCTCTATAAAATGAGAATCACCATTTAAATTATTCTCTGAAAGCAACTTTTATATCTCCGGTAGTTATCCATTTTAAATATTAGAACCTTTCAAAAACTAGAAGAAACAATCAGTAATACCAAGAAGCACGACATGTTCATTTAGTTTCTAAGCAAGCTAAATTTAACCAAACTACCAATCTACTGCAGAAGTGCCCATGGTTTCTCAAAGGCTCCAAATTAAGTTGAGACAGGCTTATTACCAGGTAAACCACAAGGTGATAAATTTTTCCGACACAGCAACTCTGCAAAGTGTAGAAGTCCTAAGTGTCACATTAAGTTTTAATAAATGCTTTTTGATTGATTGATGTTAACTAAGACTTGGGGAGCTACAAACTTATAGATCTCTAGGAGTTTGATAACCTCACAGAGGCAATCTGATGCAGTACTCTCCTTTACAAAGAAATGAAGTACTATATGAAACATGAGGGCTATCATTATATTAGGCTACATCAACAGAAGTATAATGTATGAAAGCAAGGGAGATATTCCACTGTACTGTTATGGTCAGACTATCTGTAAAATGAACAATTTGGGAGACTACATATTAGAAGGGATATAGACAAGCTAAAATGTATCTGGAGGATGACAACTATGACAATAACAAGATGAGAAAACAATGAATTAAACAAGAATTGCTTCGACTCTAGAAGACAAATATTCAGTCACTAAGAGGAAATTTGCACGAAAAGGCACAGCTATGATCAAAAAGGTGGACAAATGCAAGGCAGGAAAATTTCAGTTCAACATAAGGAAAAACTTCTTAACAATAAAAGCTGTGCCAAAATGGATTAGACTGGCCAAAAGTGGAGGGTCAGTGAGTACACTGCTATCTGCAGGTGTTTAACTGAAGGCTGAATGGCTATTTTTATCCAGCTTGTTTTTATATAAGATTCAGGATTTTGGTAGGATTTAGATTAGAGGTAACTTGAGGCCCCTTCCAACTCTAAAATTCTTTAACTCTGATTGACTCTGAGGGGATGGCAATGAAATAGCAAAACTGATTAAAAAGTGGAATTTAAATTTATAACATGAAAATGTTCTTTTAAAAAATGTTTTAATTAATTTGATTATTTACTTTTAGTTTACAACATGCAGTTCCATAATCCCTTGAGTTTCACATTTTCTCCCCTTCTCTCTTCCCCCCCACCCCCTCATGGCAGCATGCAGTCTAATACCTTCACACTGGCTAATTGGTGAGATGTGTTACCTCAAAGTTTTGATTTGGATTTCTCTAATCAAGAGTGATTTAGAGCATTTTTTCATATGCTTATAGATATCTTTAATTTCTTTCTCTGAAAACTATCTGTTCATATCCTTTGACCATTTATCAATTGTGGAATGTATTCTTAAAGACTTGACTCAATTCTTTACTTTAGAAATGAGGCCTTTATCAGAGACACTGGTTGTAAAAATTCTTTCCCAATTTCCCACTTCCCTCTTAATTTTGGTTACATTGGCTTTATTTGTATAGAAACTTTTCCATTTAATGTAATCAAAATTATCCATTTTGCTTTTTATGATGCTCTCTACCTCATTTCATCATAAAATCTTCCCTTCTCCATAAATCTGACAGATAAAACTATTCCTTGCTCTCCCGGATTGCTTACAGTATCAGCCTTTATATCTAGATTGTGCACCCAATTCGACTTGACTGTGGTACACAGTGTTAGATAAGGGTGTATGCACAGTTTCTGTCATAATATATTACAGTTTTCCCAGCAGTTTTTGTCAGATAGTGAATTCTTATCCCAAAAACTGAGATCTCTGGATTCATATAACAGTATATTACTATAGTCATTGACTAATGAGTACCATGTATCCACCCAATCTATTCCATTGATCCACTACTCAGTTCCTCAGCCAGTACCAAGTAATTTTGATGACTGCTACACTGCTTTAAAATACAGATTAAAGTTTGGTACAGCTAGGCCACCTTCCCTAGCATTTCTTTTCATTAATTCCCTTGATATTCTAGACCTTTTGCTCTTCCAAATGAATTGTTAAATTTTTTTCTACTTCTATAAAGTAATTTTTTGGTAGACTGATTGGTATAGCACTAAATATGTAATTTAATTTCGGTAAAACTGTCATTTTTATTGTATTAGCTCGACACAGCCATGGGGGACTGATGTTTTTCCAATCAGTTAGATCTGACTTTACTTGTGTGAAGAGTGTTTTGTAATTGTGTTCATATAGGTCCTGGGTTTGTTTTGGCAGGTAGATTCCCAAATAACTAATATTGTCTACAGTAACTTTAAATGGAATTTCTCTATTTCTTGCTGTTAGACTTCATTAGAAATACATAGGAATGCCAAGGATTTATATGGGTTTATTTTATATCTTGCAACTTTGCCAAATTTATTTATTATCTCAAGTAGTTTTTTACTTGATTCTCTAGGATTCTCTAAGTATATCATCATATACTCTTGCAATGGGAATGTAAATTTTTAAGATCTTCCCTGCCCCTAGGCTAAAGTGCACCTGGAGCCTGGGGTGGGAGGCTTCTTTTTCAGTAGGTACTTTTTGATTGACCAGTGGGTCCAGAAGGTTGTTACATTCTCTGAGCCAGGAGAAGGCTACATAAACCCTAATTTGAGGCTTTGTTTTGGGGCTCACTTTGAGAAGTGTTCTGTGATTTGATCGGATGAGACTCTGGGAAGCCTGTTGAGAGCCCCCTGGCTTTGAAAAACCCAGATGTTGATTTGATATGGATGTAATGGTTGGCCAGTTTGGAAACCTGTCTACTTGATCTGTTTCTCTGTCTTGACAATTCTGTCTGTATACTCTGAAGTTTGGGGTGCTGACCTTTTTCCCCTGAACTAGGTAAACAATATATGTTTGAGTGATTTAAGCTTGTTAACCAATTTTGAGTTGCTTTCCTTTAGCGAAGCAGATCTAAGAACCTGTGGTGGTGGCAGCCACCATCGGGGATGTTGGGGTGCTTGCCGCAACACCTCTGCAAAGAGTGATACCTTAGTCTCTTTTTTGCCTAATTTGATTCCTTCAATTTCTTTTTCTTCTTTTATTGCTACTGCTAACATTTCTAGAACCAGACTGAATAAGAGGGGTGAGAGTGGACATCTTTGTTTCACCCCTGATCTTACTGAAAATGCTTCTGCCTTATCCCCATTACATATAATACTTGATGATGGTATTGGACAGATGCTGCTTATTATTTTAAGGAAGACTCCATTTATTCCTATACTCTGTAGTGTTTTTAATAGGAATGGGTGTTGCATTTTATCAAAAGCAGTGCCTGTATATCTTATTTCCTAGTTGCATGTAAAAAATAATAATAATTATACATATATATATAAAGCATTTGATTTTAAAACTTTGAATTCCAGATTCATTCCCTTCCTCCCTTGTCACCTACCCTTACTGGGAAGATAAGCAATTCAGTATAGGTTGTACATGTGTAGCTATCTAAAACAGTACCATAGTAGATATATTGTAAAAGACTGACTTTATTTCCCTCCCTCCTATCCCACCTCCCACTTGTTCTATTCTCTACTTTCATCCTGTCCCTTTTCAAAAGTGGGTGCTTCCAACTCCCCCCACCCAGCCTGCCCTCCCTTCCATCATCCCCTGCTCTGATCCCCTTCCACCCTACTCCCCTGTAGGGTGACAGTGTGTATGTCATTCCCTCCTTGAGCCAAATTCAATAAGAATAAGGTTGACACATTCCCTTTTGCCTTCCTGTTCTTTCCCTCCATTATAACTATTTTCCCCTGAAACATGATAGTTTTGCTGAGTAGGTAATTCTTTGGTTTAATCCCAGCTCCTTTGACCTCCGGAATATCATATTCCAAGCCCTTCAATTCCTCAGTGTAGAAGATGCCAGATCCTGTTATCCTGATTGTGTTTCCACAATATTCAAATTGTTTCTTCCCAGCTGCTTGTAATATTCTCTCCTTGATCTGGGAACTCTGGAACCTGGCTATAATATTCCTAGGAGTTTTCTTTTTGGGATCTTTTTAGAAGGTGATCAGTGGGTTCTTTCAACCTCTCTTTTGCTGTGCTGGCCACTTGCTGCCCGGGGCTGTCCTCAGCAGGAGGTTAGCTTCTCTGTGTCATTTTGTGGGTTCTGTAGCTCCAAAGTTTGTTCAGAGTCCCCTTTTACATGAATTGGGGGAGGTGGAAGCCAGAGCAGCGGGGAGGTCCTGCTTATACTCTGCCATCTTGGCTCTGCCCCCGAGATCAAACTTTCCATTGAGCTCTGGCTTTTTCATCAGGAAAGTTTGGAAGTCCCATATTTTATTGAATGACCATCTCTCCTTGTCCAAAAGATTACACTCAGTTTTGCTGGATAGTTGATCCTTTGTTGCAGTCTAAGCTCTTTTGCCTTACAAAATATCAAATTCCAATCCCTCTGATCTTTTAATGTAGAAGCTACTAGGTCCTGCATAATCCTGACTGTAGTTCCATAATATTTGAATTGTTTCTTTCTGACTGTTTGCACTATTTTCTGCTTGACCTTATAATTCTGGAATTTGGCTTCTATATTTCTTGGAGTTTTCAATTTGGGATCTTTCAGGAGGAGTCTGGTGAATTCTTTTGATAACTATTTTATCCTCTGATAGGACCTTTAGGGCAGTTTTCTTTGATGATCTCTTGGAGGATGTTGTCCAGGCAGTGTTTTTTTTTTTATCATGGCTTTCCTGTAGACCAATAATTTTTAGGTTATCTCTCCTGGATCTGTTTTCCAGGTCAGTTGTTTTTCCAATGAGATATTTTACACTTTCTTCTAATTTTTCAATCTTTATCTTTTGTCTGACTGATTCTTGGTGCATCACAGAATAATTAGTTTCAATTTGACTCTAATTTTTAATGAATTCTTTTCCTTGGTTAGTTCTGGAAGCTCCTTTTTTAGGGAGGTATTTTCTCCAATTAGATTTTGAACTTCCTTTTCCAGTTCACAAATTTTACTTTTTAAGGATTAGTTTTCTTCAGTGAGATTTTTTTTCCGATTTGGTCAATTTATCTTCCATCTCTCTAATTTGGCTTTTAAAATCTTTCTTGAGCTCCTCCAAGAATGTTTTTTGGACTTGAGACCAGATCATATTTTATTCTGTGGTCTTAGGTGTGCGTATAGAGTCCATGTTGTCCTCTGAATTTGTTTAGTCTTGCTTGCTATAACAGCATTGGATCCTTCTTGCTTTTGATTTCTCAGCTTCTTTCTTGCACACTGTGATTGCCTATTTCCTGACTTTTAGAGTAAATTTCTGCTTCTGGGGTACAGAGGGCTTTGACCCATGCTTCTCAAGCTGGGAGCTAGGGGCTTAGTTATTGACTTTGTGTGCTGTAACCTCTGGGTGTCTAGACTGAGGCCAAAGCCAGGACTCTTAGTGTTTCCCCTGAGTTACCCTGAGGCTCACAGATTATCTTGTGGGGGAGGGGTGGTCTGGCTACATCAGGTTTCTGGCTCTGTGCCTCTGGTCTCAGGCAGGCTCAGCAGCTGGTGGCTGGCAGTTCTGGTGTCTCCAGATTCCCCTGGTGGTGCTCAGGCACACTTGGGCTTGTGTTGTTAGTGCTTGCTGGCTCCACCCCCCTGAGCTTAAGGTTCTCCCAGCTGGTCAGCTGAGGTGGGGCTGGCTGGGACACCCCTACCCTTCACTTCAGGCTAGGCACAGCTTCAGTCACACCCTTCCTCTGGGGCACCCAGGCCTGCAGCTGATTCTCCTGTTTAGGATTTTACAATGGATTCTAAAATCCATTGTCCAGATTCACTTTTTAGAGGTTAGTGATGGAATTCATGGAGGAGCTCAGAAAAGTGCCTGCTTACCCTTCAGCCATCTTGGCTCCTCCCCGAAAAACTTTCTTTAAAAAAAAATCAGTTCTAATGAACAATCTAAAACAATTTAGGTATAAACAATTAGGTATAAACTCAAATTTAAATTTTGTTACCCCAACCAAATTATTATAAAATAATACCTATCAATCCACCTGAGTGGTATTGTTCTAGGAAGTTGCTTTCAGTAATCTGTTTTACATTGGTCTACAATTCAGTCCAGATTAATTAACCCTGAAAAAAAAAAGTAGCAACTAAAGATAACAAAAAATATATATATATTTTTTTTTTCTGCTCTCGGCCCTAGGTCTAGAATTGGCCGACCAGCTTTTATTTCCTCTCTAGAGGGGACATTCCTGTGACCTTGTGTGTGGGCCACAGGGCACAAACTTGAAAGGGGTTTGGACACATCCATTCAGGATGAGACCTGAAGAACTAGACAAGTTCACAAGGGCTCCTCCTGCCCCTGATTTTGTCCCTGTGCAGCACGGGGTCAATTTCTGTAGCAATTCCCCTGGGAAGGGCAGCTCCTGGCATTACTGGAAGTATCTGCTGGTGTTGGCTCTGGGAGGGGGGGAGCTGTTCCGCTGGGGGAGGAGGGAGTGGGACATCTAGCCCCATCCCTGGCATCAGCTCTGGAAAAAAAATCCTATAAGGCTTGACCGGTGTGTCTCCTCCCCTGAACGGGATCCGTGTGTCTTGGGGACCACTGCTCAATTCTGGTGGCCGGTCCTTTAAATGTCCATCTCAAACTGTGATTCCTCATGGCTTCCTGGCTTGTCTTCATGGCTGTTGGGTAGGTGGTTCGGGTTCATTTCAGTAGCAGGTTCATCACCAGGAGGGCTGGTGACCCCAGGAATGGTGGGCAGATCCCAGGGAGGTGTTTTGGCCACAGGAGAGTTACGACATTCCATCAAAAATTTTCGGTCATAGATGATCCTAGTGCCTCTGGGGGTGGTGCTGAAGAGCCTGCCTCCCGGAGTGGTGCTGTAATCCCCAGTAGGCAGCTGCGCACCGCACCGTCGCTGAGCACCACCCGACTGGTGGCCAGGATGGCCCAGCTCGGCGTCTGGCCGCAGCTCCCACCCGCAGACATGGTCTCGGCCTCACTGCAGCCGCAGACCCTGGGTGCAGCGGTGCCCGCTTCCAAAAAATATATTTTAAAAAATTTCTGTAAATTCAGAATGTCTGGGAAACAGGGTAGTTATTATTATATTAATATTTTATGTTAATAATATGTCTAAGAATCACCACATGAGGCTCATTCATAAAGAATAAGATTATAAAAAAAAAAGTTAAGCACAAATTAAGCTGACATTTTTCTTTGATGATTCAAAAAATAATTTAGGATCTTGACCTTAGTACCATCATCATACATATCAATTATCAGTACATAATACTGTAAATATTTAAGGTGTGAAAAACTACTGAATGACTCAGTCCAATGACACTCTCTGGCATATATCCTTGATATCAATCAACAAGTACATATTAACTTTTATCATAAATCTAAAGTATAGAAAAGTATAAAATATCATCTCTACTCTTAAAAAATTTATCATCTATTTTTGGGGGGGAATAAGATTTCATCTCATTGGGGCAGCTTTGTGGTGCAGTCAATAGAGCACCTGCCCTGGAGTCAGGAGGACCAGAGTTCAAATCTGGCCTCAGACACTTAGCACAAAAAAAACTAGCCATGGGACCTTGGGCAAGTCACTTAACCCAAATTGCCCTCCAAAAAGCAAAAAAAAAAAAAAAGATTTCATCACATGAAGCAGCTATAGAATAAAGAGAGGATGAACGAAATGCTAAATCTTTGTGGTGGTACAATATTAAATGTTCCATACCAATGGTGTGAAATTCAAATATAAACAAGGCCACTAAACTGTACATAGGGAACCCCTGTAGGCTGTAACGACTTAGTTTTAAAATGCAATATTAGTTTTTTTGCATTTTTATTTATTTTGTTAAATATTTTTCAATTGCATTTTAATCTAGTTTGGGCTACGCTTCAGAGTGTTGTGAGTCATGTGTTTGATAACTCTGTGTTATAGGATTTGAGGGAAAAATGAGGGCTGGTATATTAATCGAAGAAGGAGAAAGTACTAGATTTTTCTAGAGCAAATCACTTTTCCTCTTTCTGCCTAAATTACCTTACCTGTAAAATAAAGGGATTACAATAAAGAGAATTCTTTTCAGTCTTCAAATTTAGAAGTTATGGGTATGCTATTGGATCTGGGCCTTAAGGAAAAGTAAGAGAGACTTGAGGGTGGTGGGATAAGAGGAAGATAAAACTCTGCATTCCAGGTAGAAGAAAATAACTTGGGCAGTAATGCAGAAGTAAAGTATTTGGCCAGGGTGGAATGGAAGTTTCCTGTTAAGACTGGAAAAATGATATGGAGCCAGACTGTGGATGAATAGTAAAAGAATGATATAGACTTTTAACTGTGCAGTTAAACATTGCTGAGGGTTCTTGAGCAGAAATTATACAGAAAAAGCAATCTTTTAAGGAGATAAATGTGATTTTGTCTTGTAGAAATAGAAGGGAGAGGGCAGAAACCAGAGTGAAGACTAAAGAAATCCAGGTATGAAGCCTAGGTTATAGAGTGAAAGGAATATATAGGAGATAAAGATTAAAAGTAAGAATGGAGAGAACTTCATCACTGACTGAACATAAAGGATGTCTGAGTCAAAAGTTAGAGCTCCAGTTTTAAGCTGGGGGTCAGGGAGAATGGTGGCATTACTGTAAAAAAAAGATAAAGGAATTAGGAAGGGGAGCCTGCCTTTTAAGAGATGGGGGAGGTGAAGAAAGGGAAAGATAGAGAAGTTTAATTTTAGAGATTTTAACTTCACTTTCATGACCAGACAGGCAGATAAAAAGATTTGGCAGTCAACATTAAGGAAAGCACATGGAATGGACAAGAGCCTAAGTTTGAGCCTAAAAACATCCACAGTTAAGAAGTAAGAAGAGTCGGTACAGCAGATGATAAAGAAACTACTGAGACAAGATAACCAGAATACCACTGCCATGGAAGCCAAGGGAAGAGAAAGATTTTAAGAAAATCACTGCTGACCTTTATGAGAACAGGAAAAAATACATAAAAGATGCAGACTATTAATTTAAGAAATATGACATGAAAAGGAAGTAGAGAAATAAGATTGTAGGTAGACGTAGCAGAGACAAATGATCTCATCAAAAAAAAAAGCAAATGTGCAATATAACTTGGTGAACCAGTTCAACTCAATTTTCTAGGCTCCTTTGTGCCCTTGTCCCATTCTGCCCTATTAAAATCACAACTCTGGACTACTCCCACAATCCCTCCCCTTCTTCCTCAATTTGCTGCATAATGGGCTGGGTTCACTACAAGTATATGCTAGCTAATCTTAAGTAGGCCCTCAAAGTAGTAAGGTAATTGATCCTAACTGATCCCCTATTCAGTTCACCATAGGTTTTTTCAATCTTCAATACTCTCATAATAACTCCTCCCCCATCCCACCTCAGCTGAGGCCCTTAATTCATACTTTAACAACAACAAAAATTAAATCTATTCTCAGCAAGCTCCCTCCTCTCCCTTCTTTCATTTCATATCACTCTGACATTATCCCACACTATTTCCTTCTTCATTCCAATCTCTGATGGTGAGGTGACCTCTGATTAAGATGCCCCTTCTAGTTTACCAAGGTCAACCCATGTACACGATCTCATCCTCTCTCTTCTCCAGAAGGTTGTCCCCATCACTATCCATAGCCGTCTATTGATTCCTTTACTAAAAAGTGACATGTCTCACCAATTTACTCCTTGTAAAGACCTTCTTAGTCCAGGTGTCTCCAGTATTTTTCCTAATGTACCTCACCCCCATCATTTTGCAGAAACAAGGAGCTATGGGTGTGCAAAATGGCCCTGTCAAGAGTTGGATGATGTGTTGGTTAGTTTTGATGAGCTACTCGATTTTCTTCTTCTTTTTCTTTGTTTCAAGAGATACATCACTCAATGAGGGAATGAAAGGAAAGGGCATTCAGGAGCAAGGATACATTCAGAAATTAAAGGTATATAAAAAGAATCTACACTGTTCAGACCTCTCTATCAGAGGAAGATTTTAAATAAATCTAGATAGTAATTCCACAGTTTGAAGATTAAAAATGGGAAACTGGCATTTAAGATAAAATTAATATTCCTTTAAACCTTTCAACTCAATGTTTACTTAACAGGTTTGGGGAAAGCCCAATTCAATTGTTCTCTGTATATTCCTTCTCTCTTCAAATAGAAAGAAGTAAAGGTAGCAAGAGGTCTTCTTCCTCACAGTTCTTCACTCCTCCCTCCCCCAAAATGCCAAGTACAGCATGCTAAAAACACTAAGTGCTCAAGAATGTTGTTGATAAGTAGCAATCTGAATGCAAATTTAATGAACCAAGAACACAAAGAACATGCATACCCTGCACCTCAGTTACCTCAGTGACAAAACAGGAAAATCAAGAACAGATTCCAAATACTATTAAAATTCTGCTGGACCAAAACTGCTATTTTTCCTATGTTCATAGCCAATGTTCCTTTAAAAATTTCCTTAACATCAAAAAAACCAACAACCAGGTTGGCTAGATATAATTTTTTATGGTTCTCAAAACACCAAAGGTAAAGATAACTACCTATACATCAAATTTTTGTTTCCCACTACATGCCTTGTCACCTCTTCTCTGTATAGTCAAGATCTATGCTTAATTTCAATCATGATGATTACCTGTATGCTCATTTTCATTCCTTCTGCAAACTAGGACTTTAGAACAAGCAAGCTGTCTATTACAAATTGCTCTGAGAAATATGGATGAATTTCATTCATTTATGACATTCCAAAGAAAATTTCAAAAACTAAAATCAGATGAATCAATGTGTTCAAAATTAAAGGATACTTTTTAGAGCACTAAATCTAGGACAAGTAAAAACCTCACTGAAATTAGGACAATTAAAAAACGGAAATCCATAAATGGAAAAAGAGAGAAAAAGAGAGTCAGAGTCAAATAGTTAGGACCACTAAACTTGAGAAGTTAGGCCAGAAGATCTGAGTTGGGAGTCCCTGTTGGATTGCCCTTTATTACCTCGAGCAAATTACTTCACAGCTTTAGGTCTATTTTGTGTGTAAAATGAGCTATGCTAAATAATCTCCAAAGGTCTCCTCCTCTTCAAACATGCTGTGTGATTGAATTAGTTCTGACTCAAAAATCTATTCAACTCTAAACTTCTTGAGGACCAGGACATTAACATTTTTCATCCCTTTGTGGTACCCAGCAGAGGATCTTACTAGATACTGCTGAGTAAGATCTTACTTATGAAATGACTGACCAAAACTGTGGATTAAAAGCTCTAAATTACAACACTATTCCTGGTATCTTAAAATATGCTCTTTTCATGACTACTCAAGAGATAAAGAATTCCAGTTCCATTCCTAAATTACAAATCATAAGTTACTGTCTTACAAAACAACCCATGGTTCTGTCACATCAATAAAGCATTTAGTATGTGTCTAAAATTATAGGTTAAATGCCCTATTGATTTAACCGGGCACAGAATTTCTTTTGGTATAAAAAAATGAACAAATGAGATTTTACCATGTAGTCTAAATAAATGTAAAAATAAATTTTATTATTTCTACCCTTGCATAGTTTTTTCTTTTCCTTATCACTCACCCACTATTACTGACCATAACCCACTATCTCCAGTGTCATCAGCAGGGAATAGGCCAAAAGAAAGGAGTATAAAAGAGAACGTTTAGTGCCATGTGAAGTATTTGCTGGATCACAATTTGGAGAGACTTGTTTCAAATGGTATATTGAGCTTGGATATTAAAAGCACAGTGCATATAGAACTTTATTAATGTAAATATTTGTTCACTAGATAAAGGATTGGGAGAAAAAAGTAATCTAAGGAGGCAAATTACAGTTTAAATATTCCAGTGGTCCAAAACCGAACAAATGTGTTAGCAAAAAAAGACCAGGATTTGAGAAAGGGTGAACAGATGAGACATTTGCCTTCTGTTAACAAAGTAGAACTTTTTTCTTAAAGAATTTGACTGTCTTAATGAATCTAGAATCCATGAATGAAGCATTAAACATCAAATGAAAAAATATTCTTTGCCATCTTTAATCACAGTGGGCACACAAAACTATAGTAAACACCAGCATACTATCATATGCCAAAAACCATCAAATATCAGCAAATTATAAATTTTAGTACTAATTGGTAGCTTACTTAATTCCACTAGCTTTCTCAACAGATTTCTATTCTTTCATGATTATCCAAGGAACAACTGCACACACACACACACACACACACACACACACACACACACACACACAC
>NW_027187398.1:3575048-3591390 GCF_028583685.1 Petaurus breviceps papuanus | reverse complement strand
CACACACACACACACACACACACACACACACACACACACACACACACACACCCCAAGATTCAAGAATTTACACAAGCCTTTTAGAGTTTCTTCATCAGGAAAACAAAATCAAAATACTTTGCTATGCTATAGCATTTATTTCCCTTTAAATCTTTAATAAACTGAGAATTGTAGTGAAAATTATCACAGATGTGTATACAGTGTACATACATTACATTTAACTTTGTATTGCTTATTTGCCATATGTAATGTCCTTTACAGGTTTATATCCATGGCTGTTCTGTCTTTTTGGACTAGGGAAAGTTCTGTATTCCCTTTGTACAGTACCTTGCATGATGCATATAATAAGATACAAACACGTTTTAGTTAAGATGATTTAGTATTGCCATTCCTTCCTAGCTGTTAACATTTTAATTTCTTACTTGTTCTTCCCTTTCTTCATTCCTATCATTTCTATCTACTTTAGCACAATTATTCAATTGTTGGTATTTTTTATGATTAAGGCAGTCGTTTTCAAACTTTATAAAGAGCACCTCTTTTACAGAAAAAAAAATTGTCACATTCCCCATAAATGGTCTTAAGGTAAACTTGCCTAGGAATCACTCTCACTAGAAGATGGAGGAAAGGGTGAGAAATGAGTAGATCCAGGATTAGGTTCAAGACATTCCACATACTTATGGCTGGGAGAGAAAGGTGAGGCAGGGTAGGTGTAAGAGTAATATAGGCTCTGGGCCCACCCAATAGAACATGGGGCTGGTGAGAGATTTATGTTTAGCATTCTTAAAAACAAAGTCCACACCATTGTTAAATGGGTCAATAATAGAAATGGATCTTATTTTATCAGTGGAAATGACATTTAAAAAAATGCATTACCATCTGCTTTGCTGCTACACCTTAAGGACTATTGGGCTTTTCCATTCTAATTCACGGCTAAAATTTCCTAAGTATGCTGTCTCCCCGATTAGAATATGAGCATTTTGAGAAGAGAGGTTGTCTTATTTTTCTCTTTGTATATTCAGAGCATATAACATGCACTTAATAAATGCCTTTTCTTTTATTCATTCATTGTTGTGTAACTCCAATGAGGCCTACTCCCCTCCCTCCAGCAGAAGATGCCAACCCTTTCCCCTTGCTACAGAGGCCTCTTAAGACAGCAGGTCCTCCTTGGACCACTGCCCTGGGATGGCACACACTCCCTTCTTCCATCTGCCATTTTCCAGTTGGAAAACATTGAAAGTATTACTTGCTTTTGCTGACTATGAGTTGAACTTTTGTTTTCGTTTTTTAAAGTGTATGTGTTGGAGTGTGTGAACGACAAGCACACTAATAAATTGTTGATGGAAAGTAATTGGGAATTATATGAGAAAAGCAACAAAATGTTCTCGTCTTTTGGTACTGAGATACCATTGCTAGGTCCTTTGACCTACAAAGGTCAAAGAAAAAAGGTTTCATTATAAATCAAAATATTCAAATAGTACTTTTTATGGTAGTAGAGTACTACAAAGTGAATTGCTGGAGAGGGGCTAAAATAAATTATAGCACATTAATATAATATTACTATGCCATAACCAATGAAATTATGAAAATAAAAAGACTTAAATGAACTGATACAGAATATAGAATCAGGTAAACATATGACTATAAAAATGATGAAACTGGGGGTGGCTAGGTGGCGTAGTGAATAGAGCACTGGCCCTGGAGTCAGGAGGACCTGAGTTCAAATCCGACCTCAGACACAACATACACATGCACAAGCGTGCGGGCACACACACAAATAGCCATGTGACCTTGGGCAAGTCACTTAACCCTAACTGCCCTACCTTCCCCGCCTCCAAAAAGAAAAAAAATTATATACATATAAACCCCAACTGCCCTACCTTCCCCCCTCCAAAAAGAAAAAAAATTATATGCACATATATATATAAATATAAATACACACACACACACACACACAAAATGGTGAAACTGAACTGTTAAAGACACAGTGACCAAACTTAGATCCAGAAATAAGAAAGGAAAAGCTACCTTCCTGCCATCTTTGTAGGTCTGGGGAAGCTAGTGGTATGGTATATTGCATATGTCATCAAGACTTTTGTGGCTATATTGCTTAGCTTTTCTAAGCTGTTTATTTTTTTTCTTTTTCATTGTTTAAAGGGATGGTTGACCCTGTAGGGGAGGGTAATATGAAAGTGGTATAGAAACAAAATGCAAAAACTTTAGTTAAAAAAAATGATGGTGAATGTATTTAAGCAGAGTTGTACCTAAAAAAAAAAAAAAAGGCCTACTGCTTCATTCTAATCCTTCAAAGGTCTTATTCTACACCACAGCCCCAATGTAGGCATACTCTAATTTTATTCAACTCTAGTTTAAGACAAGAGAGTACATGTCTGTCTCTGCAGATTATAGTGCTCCTTTTCAGACAGGTACAACCTGTACCATCAGAGAAAATTCCACTATCTTCAATACAGCTTCACTAAATATGATGGCAACACTAAAATCTAAAGTTGGCCTTTATACATGAAAATGATGCTATTGGGTCACTCTATCCATAGAAGAAATACTGAGTTCTCCCTCCAGCAGTGGTGATTTATTCATTCTGATGAACCAACACATTCTTGCCTTGTCCCTAATGTAGGTCGTTACTATGAATTCTAAAATCAGCTCCCTGGAATTAAAGGTTGGGTATATGGCCATAAACAGCATGAAAATGAACAGGAAGAACATTAACCATTTTAAGTTAACCTGATACAGTAAATGAAGTAGAGTATCCCCAGACCCAGGAAGGCCAGTGTGGCCTTAAATCTTGTTAACATACCTCCTACTCCCTTAAATTACTGGGAATTGGGCAAGGAGGTAATGCCTATTCCTTAACAATGTTCAATCCTTCCACTGAAATCTTTCCCAGGCCATCACCTCTGCACTAACTGAAACTCAATTTTCCTTAACTCAGTTCCATGAGTAATTGGTACAATGTATACTATTCTTAACATTCTAATCCTTTGCTCCCTTGTCTCATCACTCACTAATCATACACAGTCATACCTCAATTTTAAATTACTTCCACCACTTGCCACCTTCACACTACTATTCACATACTGCTGAAGAGCTAAAAAATATCAAAAAACTGTGTTAACTGGGTCCCATAAACACTTATGTTACATAATTTCAACTGATCCCTCCTAGTAACGCCTATTTTCTTTCCCTCTAACTACAAAAGCTGTTCTAAACCTCTCAAGTCTCCCACACTATTCCTTCATCCTGGCCTCTCATCTTTTCATTCTTCACAGAAAATATCAGAAGTCATTCAAGGGAAGCTCTCTCTTCTTCCCTCCTCATTTCAAATCACTCATTTGTCTTTCCCTACTATCACTTCCTTTAAGGCTGTGTATCTCATGAAGAGGAGGTCCTCCTTGCCAAGGCAAACCCCTCTAAATGCACAAGTTATTTCATCCCTAATCTCACTAGTTTTCAATGGCTTCCTATGTCCTGGCTCTTTCCCAACAACTACAAACATGCCTGCCCATGTCTCTCTCATCCTTAAAAAACCCTCACTTGATCCTACCATCCCTGCTACCTTTTTTATTTGTATTTTATTTCTACTCCCCTTCCGGACTAAACCCCACTTTAGCTTTCACCTCCTATCCTCTTACTGTTTTATAAGACCTCTGCAATCTGGCTTCCAACTTCATCATTCAACTGAAACTGATCTCTTTCAAGTCACTAGTTGTCTTCTAATTGCAAAAATAAAAAGTTTTTTTTTTTCTCAATTCTCATCTTTCTTAACCTCTCTGCACCCTTAGACACTGAAAATAATTCTCTCCTCCTGGAAACTCTACCCTCTAAGTTTTCATAACATTCCTCTCTCTTGGTTCTTCTCCCATCTATATGACCCTTCTCCTGCCTTGCCTTCAGTATCCTTCATCCAGGTCAAGGCATTAACCCTGGGTATCCCCCAAGGCTGTACTGAGACTTGTTCCTTTATACTACCTTACTTGGTAATCTCATCTCTATGCAGCTGATTCCACATCTTTGGATATGAAACATATCCATACCTAAACTCTTTGCTAAACTCCAGCCTTCCATCACAATTGTTCAGTGAATATTTTGAACTGGATGCTCCATAAGTATCTCAAGTTGTTTGAGATAACAAAATACTTCATTTCCCCCCCACTCTTCCCAATTTTCCTATTACTGTCAAGGAGAACACTATTCTCCCAATAATCCAATAACCCAAACATAGGAAGATGATGATAATAACAATAACAGCTAGCATTTACATAGTGTTTTAAGGATTGTAAAGCACATATGTTAATTCATTTGATCCTCACAACTTCGTAAGGTAAAAGCTATTTTGTTGCTGTTCAGTAGTTTTTCAGTCTTGTCCAACTTATGATCCCATTTGGGGTTTTCTTGGCAAAGATATTGGAGTGATTTGCTATTTCCTTCTTCAGCTCTTTTTACAGAGGAAAAAGAGGCAAACAGGATTAAGTGACTTGCCCGAGGTCACAGAGCTATTAAGTGTCTCAGGCTGGATTTGAACACAAGATGAATCTTAATGACTTCAGGCCCAGTATTCTATCCCCTTATGGCACCTAGATGCCTAGGTGCTTTATTTATCCCCATTTTACCAAAGAGGAAACTGAGGCTTAGAGAAGTTAAGTGATTTGCTCTGGGTCACACAACTAGTGTCAGTCTGAGGCAGGATTTAAACCCAGGTCCAGTATTCCATCCAATGTATCACTCACAACAGATTATGTATACGCCCCCACCCTCCATTCACTAAAACCACCCTGGTATAGGAAAGTCAACAAAATAAGCTCCTAATATCGGCAGGTATTATTGTGCTAGAGATACAAAGAACTGGACAAACAGTTCAAACTTTCAAGGAGATCACATGGGGGAGACAACATGCAAAAAATTATGTTCAAACAAGATATGTATAGGATAAAGTGGAGATAATATCAAAGGGAAAGACTAGCATTAAAAGGGATCAAGAAAGGCTTCTTAAAGAAATTTCGATTTTCACTAAGGCCTGAATGATAGAGGCTTTCATCACTTCGTATTATTACCCTTTAAAAAAATTTTTAATGGCTCATTATCTTTCCACAGAGCAGATAGGCAGGGCAGTGGACAGACCACCAAGCCTAGAGTCAGGAAAACCTGAGTTCAAATGTGGCCTGAGACATTTACAGCTGTGTGATGCTGGACAAGTCACTTAACCCTGTTTGCCTCATTTTCCTCCTCTGTAAAATGAGCTACAGAAGGAAATGGCACATCGCTCCAGTATCTTCGCCAAGAAACTCCCAAATGGAGTCATGAAGAGCTGGATATGATTAAAAACAACTGAACAACTAATATTTTTTCCTTAAACCTTTCTCTCTTCCCTATTTCCCTATTACCATTGAGAGCACCATACTCTTCCCAGTGAGCCAGGCTCGCAAACTTAGTGTTATCCTCAACTCTACATTGTCATTTACACCTCACCTATCCAATCTGTTGCCAAATCTTGCTATTTTTATCTTCAAAATATCTCTCTTCTTTTGACTCATACACCCACCAACCACCCTAGTTCAGATCTTCATGCCTTACAATAGTCTTCTGGTTGGTCTCTGCCCACTCTAAACCCATTCTTCACACAGCTACTAAAGTAACTTTGCCTATAGTATGTCATCCCTCTTCCCTCCACAAACTAGTGTTTTCTATTATCTCCAAGATCAACTACACAAATATTACACTTTACTCCCCTCCATGTACTCTATAATCCAATAACACCTGTCTTGCTATATACACATCATATATTTCATCTCTAGGCTCTCTACCTTCTCACTTGCTGTCCCCCCATTCCAGGAATACTCTCCCCTCCTTTTCCTGGTTCCCTATACTTCTGGTGCTTTACTTCTCTATCTATTCTGCATATAGCTTGCGTGCACATAGTTTGGTAGTTTGCATGTTGTCTTCCTCATTAGAATGTGGGCTTGTTAAGGGCAGGGTCATGGTTTTGTTTTGGCTTTCTCTATATAATTGCTTGGGGTTTTTTTTGTTTTGCCCTTCATTTGGAGGGCAATTGGGGTTAAGTAACTTGCCCAAGGTTACACGGCTAGTTTTTTTGTGTGGATGTCATCAAGCTAGGTTCAGGGAGATGGTTTTGAGAAGACAAGTTCCCTGCCCTCAGAGAGTTTATATTATAATGGGAGAGGGGGAGAAATAGATTTCATGAAGATTTACCTCATTCTTATCAGACTGGCAAAGATGAAAAGGGTTAAATGTTACAGGGGCTATAAGAAAACAGGAATCTAATGCACCAATTGATGGAGCTATGAATTGGTTCTAATGTTTTAGAAAGCAATGTAGATTTATACTTTAAAAGTCACTAAGTTATAAATACCCTTTGACTCAGCAATACCACTACTCGACATAAATCCTAAAGCCTAAGACAGAGGGAAAGGTCTCATACATACAAAAATATTCATAGTTTCTTTTTTTGCAGTAGCAAAGAATTGACTTAGAGGTGGATGGTTTGGTTGGTTATACTAAACTTTTTTTTTTTAAGCAATTGGGGTTAAGTAACTTGCTCAAGGTTACACAGCCAGTTATTTTGTGTAGGTGCCAAGTATCTGAGGCAAGAACAGATCTCAGGAGGCCACATCTGGCCACACCTATGCTAAACTTCTTTGTTTTTTTGTTTCCTTTTTTTTTTAATCTTTATTACACAGGGAAGAGGAATGGGAGGGAAATGGAAATGAGGTGATTAAAATCTCTTTTGGAAGGTATCTATTGTTTTTGTTGTTGGATTTTTTTTTTTTTGGAGGGGGGAAGGCAAGGCAATTGAGGTTAAGTGACTTGCCCAATGTCACACAGCTAGTATAGTGTTATCAAGTGTCTGAGGTCACATTTGAACTCAGGTCTTCCTGACTCCAGGGCAGTGCTCCATTCACTGCACCACCCAGCTGCCCAGATATTTATTGTTTTTACAACGAAAATGATTTAAATTTTTTTAAGATTCAAACACAGACAATAATAATACACAAAACAAACTAAATATATTAGGGAACTGTAAAACAAAGTGCAACATAAAGTCCAAAGGATGTCTGGGAAAGCTGCATGGAGGTGGAATTTGAATTGTCCTTTAAAGAATGGATAGAAATTCATTAAGAAAAAAGGAGAAGGGCAGCTAGGTGGTGCAGTGAATACAGCACCTGCCCTGGAGTCAGGAGGACCTAAGTTCAAATCAGGCCTCAGACACTTAACACAAAAACTAGCCCTGTGACCTTGGGCAAGTCACTTTAATCTAATTTCTATTTTAAAAAAAAAAAAAAAAAAAAAAAAGGAGAGGGGGCAGCTAGATGGCATAGTGGACACAGAACTGGCCTTGGAGTCAGGAGAACCTGAGCTCAAATTTGGCCTCAAATATAACTAGCTGTGTGACCTTGGGCAAGTCACTTAACCCCCAACTGCCTCCCTCCCCCCAAAACAAAGGAAAAACTTTTAAAAAATAAATATTAAAAAAAAAAGAAAAAAGGAGAGAAAGGATCTGATCATGGGCAGGTGTAAGGGAGAGGTGGCAAAGTACATACCAGTTTAATTCTGGCACAGAAATATGAGGAAAAGGCTGGAAAGCTCAGTGGTGTCAGACTTCAAAAGGTCTTAAATACTAGGTCTAGATGGACCAAAATAGTCACTGATGATTTTAAGTGACATGATTAGCTCTATTCACAAATTTGGTATGTAGAAAGAAAAGAAGGTTGAGTAGTTGGGAAGCTATTCCTATAGTCCAAGAGGATGATAACAATAGGAATAGTGGTAAGACAAGTGAGAGAGATAAAAGCAGACTCTTTAGGACTTGGTAAATTACTCATCTTAGAAAGGTAGGCCATTTTACAGATTATAACTTTCCTAAGATCATATGGATAATAAATAGAAACTAGAATAAAGCAGCCAAGCCAGGGCTGTTTTTCCTATTTGGTAAAAACAGCCACTATGCTCCACTTCTACATCTCTTCACTACTATTAATGTTCACCTTAAATTCTTAAACAATACATACTGGACATTTCCTCAGGGGTTATGACTCTAATGACAGTATTTCCTTGGGGAAATTATCATTATCAATACTACTACTACAGGGGTGGCTAGGTGGCACAGTGAATAGAGCCCTGGAGTCAGGAGGACCTGAGCTCAAATCTGGCCTCAGACACTTAACATAAAAACTAGCCGTGTGACCTTGGGCAAGTTACTTAACCCCAATTGCCCTCCAAAAAGAAAAAAAAAATCCTTTGGAATTGTGTTTGGCCATTGTGTTGACTGGTACAATATTGTTATGGTATATATTGTTCTATTGACTGTGCTCATGTCTTTTCACCTTAGGTCATACAAGTCTTCCCAGATTTCTCTGAATCCATCATTTTTTAACAGCACAACAGCATTCCAATACATTCATATACCATAACTTGTTTAGTCATTCTCCAGTTGATGGACATCCCCTCATCTTCCAATTTTTTTCTACCAAAAAAAGAGCTGCCATAAATATTTTTGTACATATAGATTCATTTACTCTTTCTTTGATCTCTTTGAGGTATATACCTAGTAGTGGTATGACTGGGTCAAAGGGTACATACAATGAAATAACTTCTTAAAAGGCAATTTGTAATGCAATTTCCGTGCAAAAAATTGTTTTGCTGATTAATACAAAGTCCAATTGTATTAAAGGAATGACAGTGAAGCAAGCCCCTCACCTCTTAGCAGAGAGGTGGGCGGGCTCCGAGGGCACAATGAGGTATACACATTTTCAGACCTGTGGCCAGTCTGTTTTGCCTGACTGTATTTATTTGTCATAAGGAAGCTTTTAGGGAGAGCTGTGAGGGAGGGAGTCGTTGAGAAATGACAGTGATATTAAGCAAGTTTACAAAATAGGACCCTGAGAAACTAAAACAAATCACAAAGTCCACGTCTTAAAGTTTGGGCAAAACTCAATGAATCTTAACTCAAAATCCAGTCTTATTTTATACCCAATTCTCACAAGCCTAGTATCAAGTTTACTAATAGACCTAAAGCAAATTAAAAGGGGAAAAAGGGAGACGGGGTAATAGCTGACAAAAACATCATAGAACAATGGGGGCATTCAGTGAAAGGGCAAGCAACCTTATAAAATTAAACAGCCCAAGAGACTCACTATGTTATGCTTATAATTATGACCCTGTGGAATCAATAAAAAGTTTCTAGTACACCCTGGAATGATAAAAGGAAAAGAGGGCTTATCTACAGAAAAAAGATGAGAGCTACATTATTTTAACAGTTAACATGTTCTCTGTTTGTATAACTGTAGTGCCATAAAATGATAAATTTAATCACATGAAGAAAGATGGAAATATCAATATGAAATGGAGGGATTTTGTATTTTAGACAGCTCAAGGGTCACCCTATCCCCCTTCCTGATAATAGGCTTATATAATCCATCATAGTTCCAATATTGTTCTCTTTTATACCTTCCTGTCCTTCCCCAAGTTTTTCGGCTGCTCCTTTTTGTATTGTCTTTGCTCACAATTTGTATTCCCAGAACTGAGCACAATGCCTAGTATAAGGGCTTAATAAATGCTATATATTTATATATGTATATGTATATATAGATATATATAAATATCTATGTGTCGCATAATAGCTGTGGTTGGCAAGATCTCAGTTTGTTCCTCTACACATCCTTTATTTTTATTATATTTTTATTATATCCTTGACCTTTATTGCTCTTATAGCCTCTCCACATAGAGACTTCTCCAGAAGGCTTGGTACATATAAGATCTCCAGTGTCAATACTACTTTTACTTTAAGAAGGTGTATTCCTTTTTTTTTCTTTTGGAGGGCAATTGGGGTTAAGTGACTTACCTAAGGTCACATGGCTAGTTTTTATGTTAAGTGTCTGAGGCCGGATTTGAACTCAGCTCCTCCTAACTCCAGGACCGGTGCTCTCTTCACTGAGCTACCTAGCGGCCCCAAGAAAGTGTATTCCAATAGCTCCTTCAATTCATCCTCCAAAAATTACTTGGATGTTTTGCCACTGCCTCTCCACTGCTGCAATGTTGGTGGCAAAAGGGTTTCCTAGAGAAGTCTACCAAAAAAAGGAGGCCACAGGCTCCCTCTTTTATTCTTATTCTCAGCTCTGGTCCACTTCCTATCATCATACTATTCCAAGGCTCAGATCCAGTCATCATTCAATCAGTTGTTCCCCCAAGTATCAAGATTCAATCATCATTAATGTAATTGTGTCAACAGACTTGTACAGGAAAAAGTAGTAGTGTGGTAATTAGAGAAAATGAGTTTGAATTTTGGCTCTACCACTTACTACCTGTGTTACCTTAAGTCACTTCCCCTATCTAGGCCACTCTTATTATTATTATATATTATTAATTTATCTGTAAAACAAAGGGGAGGTTGGACAATATGTAAAGTCCCTTCCATCTCTACATCTACACCCGAGTACCTTTGGTATGTCAAAGAGATATATACGCTATAAAATCCAGAAGAAAACTCAGCCCTCTTCAACTGACCACCCTATTCCTAGTCACCCCTCTTATACACTTTTAAGTGACTGCCATCAACAACAGTTGTGATTTTGCAAATTTTATAATTAATTGAAAAGTCACTGCACTGTTTAAAGCTACCGATCAAGGAATTAGATATAAAGAAAAGTCCTATATGGAACCAAAGTCATGAAATGTGAAGAAAGGAGAACCAAAATAAGAGTATATGCAACGATAAAAGACTATACGATAGCGTATAATGTCCAATCTTAGTGTTGAGAGAGAGAACAGTTGAAACATTCCTCTTCTCAGCAAAGAGGCAGGAGGACTATAGGTATGGAATGCTGCTTAACTTTATAAGGAAGGTTTCTACAATGGAAGGGGCCTTCAGGAATGACTGACACATAAAAGAATGTTCCTTTTTTAATTTAAAAATTAAAAGCTTTAGGGGTGGCTAGGTGGTACAGTGAATGGAGCACCAGCCCTGGAGTCAGGAGGACTCCAGTTGAGTACAATTTGGCCTCAGGCACTTAACACTTACTAGCCCTCTGACCTTGGGCAAGTCACTTAACCCCAACTGCCCTCCAAAAAGAAAAAAAATTTTTTTTTAAAGTTTTGTAGTTGTAAAGACCAGACCCTCCGCATATATGTAATATTGTAGGGCTCCAGATAGCTAAGGTTACTATGCAAAATTCCTTCCTTTTTTCTCTTCCTTAAATGAGCCTCCTAAAAAGGGAATTTTCAATTCATTAATTTCATAAGAGATGTATTTGTAAGGCACAGAGCACTCAAATTATAATCCAAAACAGAACTACACTTCATTTAAGATAACATGCCATTTTTAATAAGTGCAGCTTATTTCTTTAACTTAACTTGTTTAATCTTAACTTGTTTAAACCTTGTTCCTAACAGGCCATCAATAATTACAGAAGAAGGCTATATCAAGAAAGCAAAAAAAAAAAATGTCAAATAATAAATAGAAATGAACAGTCACATTAAAGTCTATCTCTGGGAAGATTATTAAATTATTGATCCCACAAATACTATCTGAACAACTTACCAGAAAATGACCAAATACAGTAAATACTAATGAAAACAGGATTGGGTTTGCAATCAAACTGATTACAATTCCCAAGTTCTTTAAAAATGTTTTAAAAGTTAGGGTGGGGGCGGCTAGGTGGAGCAGTGAATAGCCCTGGAAGGACCCAAGTTCAATAGTTCAATGTCAGAAAACAAATATGATTTTATCACTGAAAACATTAAAGAAAATGAATTTAAAAAAAATACAGGCCGCTAGGTGGCACAGTGATTAGAGCACCAGCCCTGGAGTCAGGAGGGCCTGAGTTCAAATCCCACCTCAGAAACTTAACAAAAAACTAGCCATGTGACTTTGGGCAAGTCACTTAACCCCAATTGCCCCTACTTCCCCTCTCCAAAAAAAAAAAAGCAAAAAAAAAAGTCAGGGTGCAAAGTAGGTAGAGAACTAAAAGAAACATCCCTAGTGTCTTTATAAGATTAAAGCCCTGACATACCCAGTGATTTGGAGCCAATCAATTATGTTCACAGTACTCTAGGCAACTAAAGTGGTCTATAATTCACTGGAAGCCCTTAGAGAAATACTGAGCTAAAAATCTAGAATTAGGATAGTTAACTACCCCAAACTTCTTTAGCTGTACAGACACAAACTATGTTAAAGTATGAGAAAGAGGACATATTGCATGAAAAAAGTGCTACTATGCAGGACCAAAATGAAACTGTCAAATAATTAGAAAAACTCATCTTTAATTGTGGCAGAAAGCAACTGAATTTAGCAGAACAGCTGCAAGCCAACTGCTAATTAATGGAAACATTAAGGGGGTGGAGAAAGCAGGAGTACCTACCAAGACTACAGACAAAAAAAAAAAAAAGAAACCAAAATCTGTACTTTTTCTTTACCAAGTATGCACTAATCAGTATGAGACAGGTTGATTTAGAAAACCGAGAAGTTAAGATTGTAGGAGTTTTTAAACTTAGGTTATAAAGCAACATTTTCCTACAAATTAAATATGGAAAGAAAAAAAAAAGCCGATGAATGGAAAACACATTTATTTACTTGCACTATAAAGTACAGATTTTAAATAATCCCAGTAAGAGTAAGAGAGAAAGCTCTATGAATATCTAGTGGTCACATTTAAATCTGAGAGGAAAAGAAACAGGATTTAGGCTGGGATTCCGCAGTCTCTCCAAAAAACTGGGCAGAAGTGTCCTTGCCTTAGGGCACTCACCCTTAAACTCAGGAAGCAAACTTTGGCGAGGTGGGGGGGAAGAGAAGAGACTTAGGAACAATCAATCAACAAGCATTTATAAAAGCACAAAGTACTTCAAGGCAGTCTAGAAAGGCAAAAAACACCGTCCCAACCCAGAAAGAGCTCCCTCTCTCTGAAGGACGAAGTAAAACTACACCAGTATCGTCTAAATTGTTCCAAGGACGTGCAGTTTAGGACTGTCCCTTGGCCCTCTCCCCTCACCACCAGTTGATCCCCCCTACTACTCTACGCCTCTTAACCAAAGGGTACGAATATTCAACACAGATTAAGAGGTGCAAATTAAAAATAAAAATTATTTTCAAATAAAATGTGTAGACTCTCACATGCCTCTTAACTACTCCGCCCCTTCTCCCCCAGCCCCACACAGAGGGAAGGGAGGAACCCCAGACAGAGTGAATGCTGAAGGAGAATGGAGCGGTAAAGTCCAACAGGAGATGAGGACAGGCAAGGATGAAGGTAGGGGTGGGGGGTCCCAGAAATGTCAGGGGAGACACGGAACAAGGGGGAGAGGGAAGATGCAAGGAAGTCCCCAAGGAAAACTAGGTTGTACCGGAGCAAAATGGGACTAAACGACGGGCTTCGGCCCAGGAGATGGCCCGGGAGATGGGGTGGTAAAGAGTCAAGTGGTGAGAGAGGAACTACACCGCGGGGTCTGGGGGTGCAGCCGGAGAGGGAAGTTGGGGGAGGGGTGAAGAGTGGAGGGGGTCAGCACAAAGCAGTGGGCAGAATGGGGAGAGAGATCAGCACGGGGCAGGAGAATGGGGAAGAGGCGCAGGGGTGCAGCAGGGCGGGGTAGCATGTGGAGGTGAGGAAGGGGCTGGGGTAGTACCAGAGGGGAGGAGAGTGAGCAGAAATGGGGAGGAGGTAAACAGAAGCAGGGAGTAGCAACAGAAATGAACGGGGCGGGGGTCAGCGTGGGCGGGGATGAAGAGGAGGCGGAGGGAGTAGCAGGGGGTGAGTGGGCAAGGGTAGGGGGTTAGCACGCGGGGGGGGGATTAGCAGGAGGGGGGAGGGATACAGTACGGGGGGGAAGGAGAGGACTGGGGACAGCACGGCGGGAGGGGGTGCGGTGCGGGACCGGATCCCCGGAGACACTGACCTTGTAGTAAACATCGAATTGGATGTTCTCCGGCAGGGAGCGGATGTCTCGGCGGGAGCGGCTGTAGTTGTCCACCACGGCAGAGATGGCGGTGTTGTAGAGCGTCTCTGGGATCCACTCCAGCTCCACCGCCGCCATCTTCCTTCCCTCCTCCTCCTTCTCTTCCTCCTCCCCCAGCTGCTGTCGCTGCTGCTGCAGCTGCTGCCGCCGCTGCTGCTGCTGCGGCCGGAGCCGGGGCAGTCCGGGCTGCTCCTGCGGCTGCTCCGGCTCCTCCAGGGGCTGCCGCTGCCTCAGCCTCTGCCGCCTCCTCCTCCTCCGCCGCCGCCGCCGCCGCCGCCGTCGCCGGCCCCCGCCTCCCTCCGTGCCGAGCTCCTCCCCTGGCCCCGGAGGACTCGGCTGGGCGGCGGCAGTCACGCGGGAGGACTCGGCCCACAGCGGGAGGGCGAGGGCGGCCCCGGGGGACTGGGGAGCGATCCGGGGAGGGGCGGGTGGCCGGTGCCGGGCGCGGGTGAGGGGGAGGGAAGGGGAAGGGAGAGGGACTGGCCCCGGGCGGAGGGCCTCACATTCCGGGTTTGAGGGAAACCGGCCGATCCAGAGCGCGTCGGAGGCTCTGCAGGGGGTGGGGCTGCGTGAACGGCGTGATGGAGTCACCGCGGGCTGACGAACAGGGAGGGGGTACAGACCGCCGGGGGTTGAAAGTGGGGACCGAGGAATGGGACCAGTGATGGAGTGAAAAGCAGTGGAGTTTACTAAAAATAATGTAAGCGCACAGGACTAAGGGATGGAGAAACACATCATTAAAAATAAAACCTGCTTATTGCCCATTGGGAAATGTTAAGTTGGAGAGAAGGTAGAAGATGGATTTATGAGGTGGGAAGGGAAAGGAGGACGCATGGTCCTTTGTAGGACCTCCAACCGAGTTACTTTACTTCACTTCCCCAAATTTTGGAGAAGTGGGAATTGTCCAGTGAAGGGAGAGAAATCAGAGGAGTTAGGTCCAATCTGAAGAGTAAAGGTTCAGGGAAGAATATACATAGACTAGAGGGGAGGGGAGAGGAAAAACAAATATGTGTAAGAGAGATGAACAGTAGTGCTCCCAAACGCCTTGAGTATGTTGAGGGAGAAAGGAGAGTAGGAAAATTAGCATGATTGGGTTAGTGGTTAGGACAATTGAGCTTAGTACAGTGCTTAGAACACAGTAGATGATTAATAAATATTGATTGATCGATTAATTGAAAAGAAATGAGAGTTGTGAAAACAGGATAGGAGAGAATTGTGAAGCGGAAGTATAAATTGCAATTCTTAATTTTTTGCCCTGCGCTATAATCATGCTATTAAACAACTGGCAGATCATATTTTAGGGAGTGCCTGCTTATCTCTAGGTACCTGACAATATAATTTTCAGCTTAGTATTTTAAGACCTTCATGCAGCATCTCTTCCAGGAATTATAATGTAAATCCTTGTCCATAAGTGCTATTGAGAATGTGATATTTATCTCAAAACAGTTTTTTATGTAAATAATACATAAATATAAATAATAAAAATAGTTTTATGAAAAGGAGATAATGAAGCAAGTGAATGTAAGGTTAGGAAATGATGTCTGACATTTAAAGAGCTAGAAAGATTGGGACCTAACTTCTCTTTCTTGGGGGACAAACTTTACTGAGCAATTTATTATTTGAGAAAATTGTAATACTAAAACCTTTCAGAAAACAACATTTTTGGGGCTGCTAGGTGGTGCAGTGAATAGAACACTGGGCTCTGGAGTCAGGAGGACCTTAGTTCAAATGTGAACTCAGACACAACACCAAAAAAACTAGCCTTGTGACCTTGGGCAAGTCACTTAACCCCAATTGCCCTCCTCCAAAAAGCAAAAAACAAAACAAAACATTTTTTGTTTATCCCAAGAGCACAGGAAAAGAACATTGCTATTTTCCCTGAGGTAGACACAGTTGGGTTGTTGTAAGAATGGGGAACATTAGACAGAAAGTGTAAAATATTTATGAGTCTACTTACCCAGACACACAAAGGATCTATGAATACAACTTACAAAACACTCTTTACACAAATAGAGATCTAAAAAATTTGAGAAATATTAATTGTTCATGGGTAGGCTGAGCCAATATAATAAAAATGATAATACTACTTAAATTAATTTATTTATTCAGTCCATACCAATCAAACTACCACTACTTTATATAGCTATGACAAATTAGAAAATTAATAACACTATTAGAAAAATTAGTAACACAATTTATCTGGAGGAACTTTTGGTCAACAGTCCCTATGGAAATAATGAAAAAAGTAGAAACATGCAAAACACCTACCGTGTTTCCCCGATAATAAGACCTATCCCGAAAACAAGCCCTCCCCTTACTGTATAAGATTCCTCTAAAATAATCCCTCCCCCGAAAATAAGCCCTATTG
>NW_027187398.1:3547598-3574948 GCF_028583685.1 Petaurus breviceps papuanus | reverse complement strand
CCCCCCCGTGAAATGCATGCTGTGCTCCGAGCTGCATCCAATCAGAGCTGCAGCAGTGAGCGCGTCATCCTGTTCTTCCCAAGTGATTTGCTTATTGAATAAAGTCACATTTTTTTGTTCACATTTACCTGTTTATTAAAATTGCTGTCAATGTTCATTAAAATAAGCCCTCCCCTGAAAATAAGCCCTCTGGTGTTTTTCTGTCCAAAAAATTAATAAGACAGTGTCTTATTATCGGGGAAACATGGTAGCAGTACCAGATTTCAAACCATTCTACAAAACAGTAATCATCAGAATAATCTCATACTATTTAAGAAACAGAAAGGTTAATCAGTGTAACAAGAAGCGAATTGGCATAGTAACCTAGTGTTTGATAATGCCAGAGATCCCAGCTATTGGGATAAGTACTTATTACATTGTAGCGGCAAGCACCCCAGCATCCCCAGGGTGGCTGCCAATACAGGTTCTTAGATCTGCTTTGTTACAGGAAAGCAACTCAAAATGGGTTAACAAGCTTACTTTAAGGGGAAAAAGGTCAGCACCCCAAACTTCAGAGTATACAGACAGAATTATCAAGACAGAGAAACAGATCAAGTAGACAGTTTCCAAATTGTCCAACCATTACATCCATACCAAATCAACATCTGGGTTTCAACATCTGGGTTTTTCAAAGCCAGGGGACTCTCAACAATGGCTTCCCAGAGTTCAGATCAAATCACAGAACACTTCTCAAAGTGAACCCCAAAACAAAGCTACACATCAGGGCTTATATAGCCTTCTCCTGGCTCAGAGAATGTAACAACCTTTTGGACCCGCTGGCCAATCAAAAAGTATCTACTGAAAAACAAGCCTCCCACCCCAGGCTCCAGGTGCACTTTAGCCTAGGGGCAGGGAAGATCTTTAAATTTGCATTTCCATTACATATGTGACAAAAACCATTGAGAAGTCTGGTAGAAATTAGATATAGACCATTCACACCATATACCAAGATAAGCTCCAAATGGATGCATACCTTAGACATAAATGATAAAATCATAAACAATTTAGAGAAGCAAGAAATAAATTACCAGTCCAATCTATACACAGGGAAAGAATTTATAACTAAATGAGGTTCAGAGAGGTAAGCTCTGAACAGAAGGTAAAATAAACAATTTTGGTTATAGAAAATTTTAAAAGGTTTTAAACAAAGAAAGCCAGCGCAGCTAAAATTAGAAGAGAGATAAATTGGGAAAAAAATCTTTGTAGTAAGTTTCTCTCATAAAGGTCTTATTTCTAAAATATAGAGGGGACTGATTTATATTTATATGAATAAGGATATAAACAGGCTTTTTTTCCAGAGGCAGAAATTCAAGTTATCAATGGGCATCTGAAAAAATACTCTAAAACTATAATTAGAGAAATGAAAATTAAAACCATTTTCAGGTTTCTCCTCACACCAGTATGACTGACAAAAGTTGACAAAAGAGAATAGCAAATTCTAGACAGTTGTGGAGAAACAGGTATATTAATGCACTGTTGGTGAAACTGTGAGTTGGTCCAGCTAACTATGCCCCTCAGGTTATTAAACTGTATATACCCTTTAACACAATGATACCACTACTATGTTTATACCCCAAAGGAATCAAAGAAAAAGGAATAGGATCCATATATGCAAAAATATAGAAGTTCTTTGTGCAATAGTAAAGAATTGAAAATGAAGGAGGTGACCATCAATTAGAGAATGGCTACATAAGTTATGGTATATAAATTGATGGAATACTATCGTGCTATAAGAAATGATAAAATATAATCGTTTCAGAGAAATCTGGGAATGTTGTATGAACTGATACGGAGTGAACAGAACCAAGAAAACAATGTATCCAGTAACAATATTATAGAGACAGACAACTTTGAAACACTTAGGAACTCTGATCAATGCAATGATCAACCAGGATTCCAGAGGACTCATGATGAAGCATATTACCTAGGTCCTGACAGATGATGGATTCATCTGGGACAGAGAAGGACATGACTAATATTGGAATTTGTTTTGCTACAGCATATATATGTGTAACAAAGATTTTGTATTTCTTTCTCAGTATGGAGAAGTGGGAAAGAGAGAGAAGGCATATTTTCATTTATATTTTATTTTTTTTAAATTAACTTTTAGGGCAGCCAGGTAGCACAGCGAGTAAGAGCACCGGCTTCAGTGTTGGGATGACCTGGGTATTGAATCCCCGGCTCAGACACTTAGCACCCACCCAGAAACACCTGGCCATGTAACCTTGAGCAAGTTACTTAACCCCAATTGCTTAGGGGCAGCCAGGTGGCTCAGCAAGTAGGAGCACCGGCTCCAGTGTCGGGATGACCTGGGGATTAAATCCGTGCTCAGATACTTAGCACCATACCCAGAAATAACTGGCCATGTAACCTTGAGCAAGATACTTAACCCTGATTGCTTTAAAAAAAAAATCAACTTTTAAAATGAGAGAGCATGGAATATTAGCAAGGGTCTCTCTATCCCTCTGTTCTTGTGTAGCAGCAAGCACCCCAAGCGTCCTCAGGGTTTGCAGCTACCACAGGTTCTTGGATCTGCTTTGTTAAAGGAAAGCAACTCAAAATGGGTTAACAAGCTTACTTTAATCAGTCAGACATATATCGTTTACCTTGTTCAGGAGAAAAGGTCAGCACCCTGAACCTCAAAGTATACTGGCATAATTTTCAAGACAGAAACATCAAGTAGACAGATTTCCAAACTGTCCAACCATTACATCCATACCCAGTCAACATCTGGGTTTCCACATTCTGGGTTTTTCAAAGCCGGGGGACTCTCAACAACGGCTTCCCATAATTCAGATCAAATCACAGAACACTTCTCAAAGTGAGTCCCAAAACAAAGCTACACATCAGGACTTATATAGCCTTCTCCTGGCTCAGAGAATGTAACAACCTTTTGGACCTACTGGCCAATCAAAAAGTATCAACTGAAAAACAAGCCTCCCACCCCAGTCTCCAGGTGCACTTTAGCCTAGGGGCAGGGAAGATCTTTAAATTTGCATTTCCATTACATCTTGACATCTTGTTTCCTTTCAGGACTGAAAAATGCATTCAGTTTATACCTGGGTGAATAGGGGGAAAAAAATTTCTATTTAGAGTTCTTTCATTTTTACTGGTTAACTAATATTTGTGTCCCACTTAAGATCCTTATCATTTCTAAGAATTTTGTAATTTTAAATAAATAATGACTATGGTTGAGTATGAAAGGTATTTGTGGTTTAACTTGTTTTTTAGATCCACATAATGTAAGAGCTGGAGGGGACTTTAGATCATGTAGTCCAATATCCATATTTTATCTACAAAGAATCTGAGTCCCAGAGAAGTAATGTGTTTTGTCCAAGTCAGGCTTAATAGCAGAGTCAGGATTCAAAGTAAGATCAAAATCCAAATTTTTTGTTCTTTTCCTCTAAGCTACAGCTGCACTCTCTTTCTATCATTTTTGCTTAGGAAAACATCCTTGTTTAAGTGTTGAATTTTATACGCCAACTTTCAATTAATGTAATTACAGAAATTCTAGACATCTCTATTGAATCATTCAGTCAAAATTTGTAAAGTAGATGAGAACTAGACTCCTCTGTTCAATCAATTACAAATGTAAATAAGTTTTACAGAGCCTTAAAGGTGGCATAGGAGAAATATGAGACAGCTAGGGAGCTCAGTGGATAGATCACTGGACCCTGGAATCAGGAAGACCTGTGTTCAAATTTGGCCTGATAGACTTGCTAGCTGTGTGACCCTGGGCAAGTCACTTAACCTCTGTTTGCCCTAATCCACTAGAGAAATGGTAAGCCACTAAAGTATCTTTGCCAAGAAAACCCCACGGACAGTACCATCCACGGAGTCATGAAGAGTCAAACATGACTAAACAACAAAGGAGAAATACCTCAGGGGAAGTGCTACACTTGTTTAAATTGCAGAAAAATAAATTTGACCTCTGTCTTTTTTTACTTGATTTTTTTTTTGTTAATTATCTTGTATTGCTCTATGAAAACATTGCTACAGTCTGGTTTTTGTTCACTCCAGTCTACTGAAAATATACCACGGCCATGTGACCTTAGACCTTAACTTGGGGGTGGGACCCCTGCCAGTGGTGGAAGGTGGCACTGTTAATTTCTTTAAATCTAAGTTTTGTCAACAGTAAAATGAGTTAAAACAGTCCTCAAAAGAATAGCCAACTATTAACAACCATATGAAACAATGCACCAAATCAGTAATACTGAGAGAAATGCAAAGCCAAAACAACCTTGAGTTTTCACCTCACATCCTGCAAATAAGCAAAGATGACAAAAGATGGTTGTAATCAATGTTGGAAGGATTGTATTGAGATAGGCACACTAGTGCATTGTTAATGAAATTAGTATATATGAATTAGTGAAATAATTTTGGAAATCAGTTTGGAATTATGCAAATAAAGTAACTAAAATGTCAATTCTTTTTGACCCAGACTTTGACTTTTCTAGTCTTATACCCCAGGAGGTCACTGATAAGAAAAAAAAGTCCACCAAACATACACCAAAATTTATAGCAGTCTTTTTTGTGAAATCAAAAAATTGGAAAAAAGAGATGGACATTGATTCGGGAATGGCTAAACAATTATGGTACATGAATGTAAAATAACTTAATATTAGTACTCTGTAAGGAATGATACAGAGAAGCATGGAAAGGCCTACATGAACTGATGCAGAATAAAGTAAACATGGCCAAGAAAACAATATCCATAAAGACTACAACAGTGTAAGTAGAAAAAATAAACACAAAAAGATTAAAAGTGAATATTGCAAAATTATAAAGAACAAACGTGATTTGGAAGCAAAAACAAGGAAACACCCCCAACTTTATACCCTTTGCAGAGGTAAGAGATCCACAATTGTACATTGCCCATAGTTTCAGAATGTACATATCTTATTTGTATGGAGTTTGTATATTGTCTCACCCAGTAGATTAAATTCCTTGAGAACAAGCCCTATTTTTTGCTGTTTTTTGTATCTTCAACAATTAGGAGCTTAATAAATACTAGTTGACTAACTTGACTTTTTCAATGTATTGATCATTTATGCTGATTTTTCCCCTCTTATTTATCATTCTTTTGTCTTTGAAAAATACAGTCTGCTGAATAGGGTGACTTTTGGGAAGGGAAAGGAAAAGGAATACTAGAAGAAATTGTGGTGATATAAAAAAAAAACCAAGAGATATCAATAAAAACTTATTTTAAAAAATAACATTTTTCCAAGAATTATTCTTAAAGGTAACCAGTCACCTGATTTACAAATCCATTACTACCATTCAATCATTCTCCTTGTCTACTCTGCAGCATTTTTCACTTGACCCTGTTTTCTTTTTGAAATTCTGTCTTCCCATGGGCTCTGGGACCTCACTATTTTGATCTTTTTCCTACTTTCTTTATTGCTTACTATAGCTTCTTTTTCTCCTTCTAACACTGACCCAGGACTGAGGTGCCTGTTGGGAAATTTTATTATACCCTTCAGGGGTAGATAGAAAGTAATGGTGCAGCTAGAGGTCTTCACTGGAGTCAGTGTGATAGGGAAGTTCCCACAAAATGGAAGAAGTCAGCTATCGTGACATTTGCTGGAGATTTATGGCACTCTCATTAGGTAATAACACCTCCTGCATTGGCATTGCAAGGTATCCCTCGACAGAAGGTGAAAAGGTAGGACTTGTGACATACTTGCGTGTCTCATCTCTGAAAGGAGAAGTAAGTAGGAATTAGGAGAGAGGGGCCAGGGGGAACTTGTTTCTAGGAAATGGACAAGTATAAACACAAAGTAAATCAGGTTAAATAAAAAAATGAATAAGTAAGTAAATAGGATATGGGGGTAGCTAGGTGGTGCAGTGAGTAAAGCTCCGGCCCCAGAGTCAGGAGGACCTGATTTTGGTGCCGACCTCAGACACTTGACACCCACACAAGAAAACTAGTCGTTTAACCTTGGGCAGATTACTTAAACCCAATTGCTGTCCAAAAAGCAAAAAAAAGATACGACCCTGCAAACCAATTCACAGGAGATAGAATCTCATTATAATAAAGAGCAAGCAGGTCACTTGACTCAAATGTTGAGTGTGTAATGTAAAATAATTTATTATGAACTAGAAAATCACCAACATGAATATTTCCATATGTAAAGACCAGAAAATAGAAAAGTATGTAAAACCACATTATAAAGAGCTGTAAAAGCTTAATAGAAGAGTTTATATTTTATGCTAGAGGTAGTAGGGAGCCACTGGAGCTTCTTAAGCATGGGAGTGATATAGTCAGACCTATGCTTAGATATCACTTTGGCATCTCTGTGATGGATAGATTGGAGAGACGAGAAACTCAAAACAAGATGACCAAATGTAAGGCTAGTACAATAATCCATATGACAGGCAATGAGAAGATGAACCATGATAGTGACCACATGAATGGAGAAAACAGAACAGATATGAAATGTATTGTGAAGATAGAATTGATGAGACTTGGCAGCTGATTAGATGTGAAGGGTAAGAGAGAAGAAAAAATTGAGGTCTAGAAAGTACAGTTTAAGTTGACTAGATTGCAAGGGGTTGAGAAGTGGAAGCAACTAATATATACAGCTCAATGTATTTAGTGTATAGAAAGACTATGATTGCTCTTTTTCTGGACACTATATTTCTTTTAATGCTTCCTAAGAATACATTAGTATTTTTATCTGCTAGAATATAGCTGATCTAAAACCTATAGGTCTTTTTCACATTAACTGTTACCTAAACACATCTCATCCTAATACCCTCAAACAAACTCCGCTTCCTGGCTTCCATATTGCTATTCATTATACTTGTGCAGTTGGTACTTTTTTATCTAAATGAAGGACTTTACATTTATCCCCATTAGGTTTCATTTAATTAAATCAGGCCTGTTAGTTTCTTGAAATACTTTTGGATCTCGATTCTGCTATCCAATATATTGGTTATCCTACCGACTTCGTGTTATTTGAAAACTTCTAAAGCATGTCTTCATTGAAGTCACTACAAGAGTGTTAGAACAAGTCCAAGGATAGAATCATGTGACACTAGTTTCAAACTTTCTCCTAGGTTGACCTCAATCCTTTATTCTCTGGGTCCAGTCAAACAACTAGGTATGAATCTACCTAACCTTACTAACATTCAGCCCATATATGTCTACCTTATCCACAAGGCTAACATAAGTGATTTAGTCAAATGCCTTGCTGAAGTCTAGGTATACTTTATATCTGACATTACCCTGGTTGGAGCCTTGTTACAAGAAATTAGCTTATCCTAGTATGAGATAATAAGAAAACCACTACTGGGTAATGTCATATAAACCAGGAGGGAAGAAAGAATATCTAGAAAGAGGGGAAATGTTCACAATAGTTAAATGCTATGGAAATGTGAAGAAATAAATAAAACTATTTGATTTAGTGACAAGAAGCTTTCTAGGAGACCTAAGAGAAAGCATTGTCAGAAGGGTGGGGGGGAAGAAATGAGAGGTAGTGAACTTTTCCTAGAAGTCTGAGGGTAAAGAGGATAGAGAAAACTTTGAGAGAACAGTAAAGTGCTCTTTGTTGTTTGATGTTGTTGTTTTTGCTTTTTTTGGAGGGATATTGGGTTAAGTGACTTGCTATAATGCCAAGCAAAGGCAACTTCCCAAGGTTCAAAATACCAGCATAGGTGCTCTCCATTTTATTCAGTGACAAATTAAGAACAGAGAAAATCAAAATATAGCATAATTCAAAATACAGCATTCACCAAGTGTAATTCAATCAAGTACTCCTCCACCCCTGGACATTACATTCATTTAATCAATCACAAAGTCCCTCTTCTAAATACTACTCCACCCCTAGGCTTTACATTCATTTAGTTCATCACAAAGCCCCTCTTCTCAAATGGAGATTAGTTTCCAATCATAAGTAAAGTATATTCATTTGGTCAATCACAGAACACAAAAAAGTCAAAAGTTTCCCACCCTTGGATTACAACTGAATAGGCCATCTACCCCAGAGTTACAACAAGCTTAAGCACAGCATTTAATACCCAAAGAGAGGTCTTTTCTTCATCTTGACCCAAGGCAAGTTCTCAGCAATCTTTGTTCCTGGGGAGACATAGCTTAGCAAGGCCACAAGATACATTGCCAGTATCTTCATTAATTCATTCTCTATCTGCAGAACAGTTCTAGGACCCCTGAAAACATTAGCAAAACCCTCTTCCAGGATTTCTGTAAACATATAACAAGAAAATCCTTCTTCAGGGCTTCTGAACCAATAGCAAGGTTCCAGGACCTCTGCAACAACTGCATTGGTCTTCACCAGTGGGCACAATTCACTCTCTGTCTACAGAAGAGTCTCAGGAGCTCTAAACCAACAGCAAGGTTCCAGAACCTCTGCAACAACAGCACTGTCATTCACCAGTGGGCAGAATTCACTCTCTGTCTGCAGAACAGTCTCAGGAACTCTGAACTAACAGCAAGGTTCCAGACCCTCTGCAACAACAGCATTGTCTTTCACCAGTCGACGAATCTGGCAAAACAACATCAAAACAGACAGACAAAGTACCAGCATAACAGCCATGTCTCCTCAGTCCTTGGCAGCTCTGGGTGGCAGCTCTCAAAAGTCCTGGGCAATTCAGAGTGGCCCTCAGCAATCCTCTCTGTCTCTTTCTGCCTCCGCAATGCTGCTTCCAAAAAATTCTTCTGCTGTCTCTTTGCTTGTGTCTCTCTAAATTCACGTCACCAGCTGCTCCCAGTTCAGCCCTCTCTTTTCACATCAACAAGTCCATCCCACAAGGTATTAACACAATCATTTTGGGTTTTAACACAATCATTTTGAAAACCAAGCCAATACAAGGGGATCTTTAAATTCCATTACTATTACACTTGCCCAAGGTCACACGGCTAGTTTTGTGTGTGTGTGTGTGTTAAGTGTCTGATGCTGGATCCAAACTCAGGTCCTCCTGACTCCAGGGCCAGCGCTCTATTCACTGCACCACCTAGCTGCCACCTTGTTTTTTTTAATATGGGAAAATTGAGCATATATACCATTGTTTTCTCAGTCTTCCAACTTTAAAACCTTAGTGTCATTTAAAAACTCTTATGGCTTATAATATTTTCTTCCCATCCATGCATTCACTAGATCATATTAATTAGTCTATAGAAATCTCTCACATCCATTCATCCCTTTCTGTCCATTTCTGCTGTTATCATATAAATACAGACCCTTGTTTTGAAGAGATATCATGGTATAATTGAAAATCAGTGAACCTGGTTCAAATCTTAGCATTCTATCACTTACTACCTTGTGTGACTTTGAGCAAGTGTCTTCTCTGAATCTCAGGTTCTTCACCTATAAAATGAGGGAGTTGTGAATAGAGCTCCAGTCCTGGAGTCAGGAGGACCTGAGTTCAAACCTGACCTCAGATACTTAACACAAAAACTAGCCTTGTGACCTTGGGCAAGTCACTTAACCCTAATTGCCCTCCAAAAAGCAAATAAAATAACATAAAATGAGGGAATTGGAATAGGTATGTAACCTTCAAGTCTCCTGCTCTAAATCTATAATCCCATGATTTCAGCCCTACAATATTACAATAGACATGTAACTGACCTCCCTGTATAAGCTTTCCACATTTCCATTTTGTCCTACAAATTGATATTAATCTTTTTGGGACACCATTTTGATGTGTTTACTCTCAAAAACCTTCAATAGCTCCCCATTGCCCACAGAATATAGGGAAAAGCTTCTTAAAATGGTATTCAACTTAACCTCAACTAACTTTTCCATCTGATCTCCCCCTACTCTGCTAAATAAACCTGTGATTCTGGTTTAATCACAGTCCCCTGAAAATATTTTCCTGGTTTAATCACAGGGCCCTGAAAATATTTTCCATCTCTTTTCCTTTACTCTATTTACTCTAATCTAAAAATTAAACCTCAACATTTTTTGGCTCCCTGACCAGGAATCACTGCTAACCTCAAGTTCTTCTCCAGTCAGGACTGGAAGGTATGTAAGCCTTTCTCTCTCCCAATTCCCTTCTTGCTCTCCAAGAACCTTGGAGGGGCTTTTTGAGCCTGACCTCTGAGGTCCCATTAGGTCAGATAGCTAGGAGGCTGTCTTGTACTCAGCCTGAGTCTCTCAGGTTCTAAGTTTGGTTATGTTGGAGGTCATGGACCTGGGCACAGCTTCTGAAGCATAGAGGACAAGGACAGATGCCCCATCCAGAAGTGTAAGCCAAATTCTTTAAATTCTTGTGGTGCTAGGGAATTGGGAAAACTTCAGGTACTTTTTTGTGGGGTTTTTTTGTCTTGTTTTGTTTTGTTTTTTGAGGCTTACTCCCAGATCTTCCTTTATGGAAGAAAGGACTTCTGGGCCCTACACCTATAATGGGTCAAATCTTTCTAATTCCCCAAAAATTCTCTTTTGGGTTGTCTTTTACAATATTGGGAAGAATTTAGTTTCTCTAAAGAACTTAGAAAAAGCTGGTGTTCTTTTTCAACACTGTTTGACCTCAGTATCACCTAGAGGGCCACTAAGTGTGGCCTGTTTTGGGGACTTTAAAAAATAATACTCTTGCAGTTAGAATTATACTGTCGCTGAGAAGGAAGATAGATAAGTTTCCTACATAAAGGCCTTCATCAAACTCTCTTGGAACATGGTTTTCAGGGAAGATTGTAAGATACTTGAAGCTAGAGGCCCTACACAAAGGGGCAATGGGAGCCAATTAATGGGGGCCTTCCTATGGCTTTGGCCCCAGGCGCTCCCCCCTTGGTGACTCCTGCTCAGGTCACAGTCACAGCTTTGCTGAAGCAGCTCTCCCAGTTGTTCCTGCTGCTCTCCAACCCTTTTCCCCTTGGTTTTTCTTTCCTTTTCCTCTAGCCCAATACCCCTCATTTCCTGCCTCCTTCGACATCCATATCTCTTACCCTGCATCTCCCACTGTGGCCCCTCCACTGGAGGTAACCCCTGCTCATGTCTGAGCCAGTCTTCCTGAGGTGCCTCCCTCTACAGCCCCTCCCCCTGAGGCAATAACCACTGAGGCCTCAGGCCCTACCCCCAAGGCAGTCTTTTGAGGTATCTCCTCTTCTGACCCCTTCCCCTCCTCAGGTGCCAGCTGATCTTCTCCCTTGCCAGCCAAATCCTCCAGGCTTGCAGTTGAATCTAGTTCAGCCAGCACCCCCAGGCCCTCTCTCACAAGAAGTGGGACTTCCTATCTCCCTTCCCCACAGCACCTTCAGGGCTTTTTCCCCTAAGGGAAGTGCCTGTCTCTCCCAGTGAAATAACTAGAATGCATGTTCCATTCTCCATTTGGATCTCATTCAGGTTAAGGAAAAATTGGGGAGATTTTCCAAAGACTCAACAAAGTTTACTGAGGGTTTTAGAGACATATCCCTACAATTCCAGCTTTCTTGGGGTGACTTGCATATCCTCTTCTCCACCTGTTGTTCCACTGAGGATAAGAGGAGAATCTGGGGAAAAGTCCAAAAATTGGGGGATCAATGACCCCACAAAATATGCCCCAGGAAAAGCTGCTGTTCCCACTAGTGACCCAGGATGGGATTACCAAAAGAGATAGTATAGAGGAAGAGACTATATGGTACTTTGCCTGTTAGAAGGCCTAAGAACTGCATTTCAAAAGCAAGTAAATTATCAGAAAATTAGGGAAATTACTCAGGGAGAAAAGGAAAACCCTGCCCTTTTCCAAGACCAACTGGTACAAGCTATTAAAAGGTATACAAATTTAGATCCTGACTCTATAGAACAGGCAGCAATCATTAATGTGTGTTTCATTAATCAGTCTGCCCCAGATATTAGGAGGAAACTGCAGAAATTGGCAATGGAGAAGATGGCGGAGTAGAAATAGGACTTCCACATGGCTCTCACTTCCATCTCCTCCAATTCATGTGAAAAATGACTCTAAACAAACTTTGGAGCTACAGAACCCACAAAAAGACAGAGAGAAGCTAACTTCCCATTGAAGACAATCTGGCAGGCCAGCAGGAAGGGGTCAACACAAACTCTGGGAGCTGAGCCCAGCCCCATTTGAGCTGGAAGTTTTAGCCGCAGGGTGGCCACAACCAGGCACGGGTAGGGAGGACTTCAGTTCACCAGCATCTGTGGCGGTTTCCAGAATTATCAACCCATAGTTGCTAACGACAAAGTGAGAGGTCAGTGCAGTGTGGACTTTGGGAACTGGGAGTTCAGGAGTGCAGTCTGGCCTTTACCCCCTGGAGGGAGAAGTAGCTGAGGTACTGTGGCCGTGCTGCTTCAGAGCTCCTGGCCTGCAGCTTGTAGGGGGACCAAGTGACGAGTCTGAGGGGTGATCACTCTTGCTTTAACCTGCTTGGATCTGGATTGTGGTCTAGGGTGGAGGTCCTGGGGTGCATGACCAGTTTGCCAGAGTGTGTGGAGGCTTCAGAGAGGGCAGCCAACTAATAGCTCCAGCAGCTGTGAAAACCCCAGTGATTTGTGACAAAGCTCCCCTCTCTGGTAACAGAATTCTACTGTGGCAAAAAGCTCAAAAGTCAAGTAATTGAGTGGCAACATGAACAAGCAAAGTAAGCAAAGCAAGGAGAGCAATCTAACGTTAGAGTCCTATTTTGAGGACAAAAAAGAGTCCTATTTTGAGGACAAAAAGGATCAAAGCATGGAATAGGAGGAAGATAATGAAGTCAGAAGTCCTGCAACAAAAGCTTCCAAGAAAAATATGAGTTGGTTACAGGCCATAGAGGAGCTTAAGAAGGATTTTGAAAACCAAATAAGGGAAGTGGAGGAAAAATTGGGAAGAGAAATGAGAACCATGCAAGAATATCATGAAGAGAGAGCCAACAACCTGACTCTTCATTGAATCATCCCATTTGATGAGGCAAGTCTGTTACTAGACTTTCCACCCTTGAACTGGCCTAGCCCACCATTGTTTGTGGTCTCTAGGTGGCTTACCACCCTTAATCACTCATTGACCTTATTAACTCCTCCTGAAGACCCTCCCCAAATTCCTGCTCTAGACCACCCCTAGATTTCTCCCACAACCTTCTGTATATAAGATCCCATCCTGTCTTCATGTGTGTAAGAGCACCACAGAATGCCATAGAATAGTGAGAGTTGCATGGAAGAGTGAGAGTGCCATTGAATGCCACAGAATAGTGAGATCAGGGTAGAATTTTCTAGCACAGACTTATTCTGTGTCTAATGCAAGCAAACTTTTAATGAATTTTACTTTTCTTTGGCTGACAAGACTGGAGTGGAATTAATTCAGCAGGACCCAGCATGTTGGTATTTTGGGGGCTCCAGAGCAATCCAAACCCTCTTAGTGGGTAGCCTCTTCATGACCAGGAGGGACATTGGAGGAAGGATTGACTGCAAGGTTGGAAAAGTGGTAGAGCTACCTCCCAGTACCCTGTCCTTCAGTCTTCTCAAGACTCAGAATAACAGGGAAGCCTGGGGCTTGGCAGTACTCCCACTTTCTCCATCTCACTCTGAGCCCTTGGCAAGCATTAAGGCTAAAGGTAAGGTTACCCACTTTATTATGGCTAAATTCTCCATTTTAGCCAGTTACTCTGACCCTACTTGCCCCTTGACCAGTCAAGTCAGGGGCATTGAAGGGGAAACTAAGGGATGTCTCCAGACATAGCCCCTCCCCTACCTACTTGAGGATCTGTTGTTTGAATGCTCCTTCCTTATGCTCTCCTCTTATCCTGTCCCCTTGTAGGGAAGAGACCTGATGGTGAAATTGGGAAGACAATTTTCTTTAGTTAAGCCACCCAGATCTCCCCATGTTCCCCCAGAAGTGTGGGAGATAGTTGAATCAATTGTTTGGAACCAGGGAATTCCTGGGTGAGCTACTTCTGCCACCCTACTCATTTTTATACTCCTAGATTCTAAGGTGTTCCCCCATCACAGTCCATATCTAATTAAGCCCAATGCCTGGGAGGGACTACAACCATTAATTGCTACTTTAGATCTGGACTCACTCCCTCTAGCCTTGGAGCCCTGACCAGGATAAAGCTTCTGAGACCTTGAAAAACAAGTTGACCACCACTCCAGCATTACCTCTACCCAATCTAGAGAAACCTTTCACACTATATGTTGATGAAAGGAGAGGACAGGCTTTGGGAGTTGTTGCCTATTCTTCAAAGCTATTAAACTCTATGACTGCTAGTACTTTCCATGTGCTACATGTCCCTGGAGTAATTCGAGAAGGAAGGGGATATCTGACAAAAACTCTCCTATCAAACATGTCCTTTTCCTTTTGGTCTTGCCATAGTCATCTTTAATTCCAACCAGGAAAATTGTCTTTTATACCAGGAAAATTGTCTTTTTTCTATATTTTTTTTGTGCCTTTTTGGTGTTCATTTGCTTAACCTCCTTGCCAGGTTTGTCTCCTCCAGGGTTCAAGCCATCAACCTCCAGATGAACACTCAAGCTATATACCAACCCCTGACTAAATGTAAGGTCTCCAACCCACTGGACCTGCCATCAGTCATGTTTTAAGTCTGACCCCTAGAACAGGACCCAGAAAGGTAGGACAGCTCTATGCTCCTTGCCAGTAGGAAGCACTTTCAGAAATTGAGACCTTCACCCTTTACCCCAAAGGAATTTGGGTCCCATTTGTTTGAGGGGGGAATGATGGGGTACAGGCTCTGGGAAACCCCTTGAACTCTGAGTTTTCCCACTTGATGAGGCATTTGCCTGAGATGATAAGCCTTTCATTATGGTTAGGCCTAAATCTTTGTTACTCTTAGTCCTCCGGTGTCCAGCTACTCCCATCCTTGATCCTATCAAAATTATCTATACTCAAATCTGTTACCCTTATGGAAGCCTAGCCTTCCATCATCTGTCATCTCTAGTTAGCCTTTTGCTATTTCCCACCCTTAATCTCACTACTAGAGTCTGAACTTATTTGACTCAAGACCCTCCCCAAAGTCTCCTCTTGACCACCCCTAGATCCCTCCCACAGTCTTTCTATATATAAGATGCATCTTGCCACCATGAAGGGGTTGAGAATTCCATCTAGCACAGACACATTCTGTGTCAGATTATTCTGCCCTGCTTGTCAATACAAGCTTCACATATACTTAAGCTCCTTAAGAGTCTACACATTAAGGTGAATCTTTAATAAACTTTGTCTTACTTTGGCTGAGAGAAGACTTGAGTCGAATTCATTCGGCAGAACTGGGCATGTTGGTATTTTAGGGTCTCAAGAACCCCTAATCTAAACCCTAAACCTCAACATTTCCACTTAGTTCTCCCCTCTCTTCTTCAAAATTCTTCAAATCAATTTTTCAAAATCCTACCAAGTTTCATTTAATGTTTCACTGGCAACTTCCCAAAAATTCATGCCCCATTCCTTGTAATTATGGGATTCCTCATTCCTGGGCAATGGCCAACCCCTACCATCTGAGTTCCTCACTTCAGTTACTAGGATGCAGGACCTTGCATTACATATTAAATTAGGCTGGTTTTATTCAGCATAGATTCATGATGTCTAACCTCAACTCCATTAAGAATGGGAACTCTCCCTTAGAGGTCTCCTTGGGGCAAGGCTGTTTCTTTCTTTGTATCCTTAGTATTTAGCATAGTGTCTGACATATAACAAGCACTTAACAAATGATTGTTAGGAATTGATTAGGTGAGTCCTTTTTGCTGTTTGGCAATCATAGGATCATAGGATTTAGAAAACAAATTTAAAGGACCTTTAGAGATTATTTAATCCTCACTTTATTGATGAGAAATTCTTGCCTAAAAAAAGAAAGTGATTTACCCAAGATCAAAAAGGTAATAACTATACAAAAAAATCATTCTCTGTTTCTGTCTCTCTGCTTCTGTCTCTGTCTGTGTGTGTGTGTCTCTCTCTGCCTCCTAGATACCTACTAATGGGTTTATTGTTTTCTTGATTCTAATAGGACTCCCAGTTACTAGAAATTCTAGACACCATTCTTCATTTTGCTGCTGGAATAATCTTCTCTATCCACAGATATGAACATGTTAAAGTTCTGCTCAAAAATCTTTGTTGGATCCATAAATTGCAGTACCAAGTTCAAACTCCTTTTTCTGTCATTCAAAGCCCTTCACAACCTACCCTTGCCCTATATGTAATTCTTTTCTTTTAATATTCCCTTTTGTGTACTTTACAGTGCAGCTAGACTGGATTTGTCTCTATCCTTAGAACATATTCTCCACTTTCCTACATCCATGCTTTCCTTATAGTGCTCTATTTGGCTAGATTATCCTTTCACCTCTTTGCTAATCAATTTCCTCACTATAATTTAAAGCCCAAGTCAAATGTAGCTTTTTTGAGTGAGCCATTTTTGATGGCCCCTGTGGTGGTTGTTTATCCTTTATTCTCAAAGAAGACCATGCCATCAGGGAAGTGATACCATGACATGCAAGTGAATTGGATTTAAGTGAGGCAGGGCTGTGCAAAGTCACCAACTTCACTTTCTCCTTTAGAACAATCTGGGTTTAGTGGCAACATATAGATCAGGACAAGTGGAGATGGCCCTGGACAAGGGACACTTTGTCTCTTTTAAGCTAAGGTCTTTTACAGGTCTCAGTTTGACTGAGACAATGCCCATTCAGTAATTAAGTCTAGGTAAGAAATGAGGCAGAGAATGTGGTCTTTTATCTAGTCAAAAAACAAACAATGGGGGTGAGAGGGGAAGACCCTCAGGATTTCTGAACAAAATAAAAAGAATTGCTACTTACAATTCACTCTGAGCCAATCAGGGTCCAAACAATGACCAAGTAGGGCTTGACCTGGGACCTATTGTTGGCCAATCAATGAAAGATAGAGTGTTTTGGATTTAAGACATGGCCCTTAGGAGAGGAATCTAGCCTGTAAACCCCAAGATAACTTGTGAGGTTTCAGTGATTAAAATTTATAATCCTTTGGGCAGAGTATCTGCAGGTAAGGGTATGATACCCTGTGTGGATAGAGGGGAGAGAGAGAGAGAAAGGGAGAGGGAGAGAAGGAAGGAAGGAAGGAAGGAAGGAAGGAAGGAAGGAAGGAAGGAAGGAAGGAAGGAAGGAAGGAAGGAAGGAAGGAAGAAAGAGCCTTATTGTTCAACTGGCCAGTTCCAGTGGGGCAGCTCCTACTACTACTCAGAGAGGTTGTTTGTCTTTTGTTCTCAAAGAGGACCATACCATCAGGGAGGTGATGTCATGACATGCAAATAAATTGGATTTATGTGAGGGAGGGCTGTGCAAAGTCACCAGCCACACTTTCACCTCTGGAGCCATGTAGGTCCAATGGCAAGATATATAGATCAGGATGACTGGAGTGGCCCTGGATGCAATGGGAGACCCTTGACAGTCCCCACTTTGATGATGGCAATCCTTCTTTAACCTCACATATCCACATTTTGGTTTGCATCTGTCTGATGTGCTTATCATACTTGCATGTATCTGTATTTGTGCCTTATCTTTGACTGTAAGTGCTACTGGGGTAAGGAATGGCTTGTTTTAATTTTTATTGCTTCTAGAACCTTGAACAATGTTCTCCACACAGTGTACTTTTATTAAATGAATAAGTGAATCACTGAAATTTAGCTCCTTATAGTCATCAAATTGGCAAAGATAACAAAAAGGAAAACTTAACAATATTGGAGGTGCTGGAAAACAAACCTAGTAACATATTGTTGGTAGAGTTGTGAATTGATCAAAGTATAAAGATAGATGATACCACACAGAAAAAAACAATGTAATAATTGACTGAAAGAATCAGACATACCTCTGGGCCAGGAAACTAGTCTGGAATTGCTCTTTCCAGCCACAGGCAGCCCTTATGTAATATAGTGAATCCCTGATCTTGGGATAGGAATATGTCAACAATAAAATCCAGAAACATAGTCGCTTTGGCTGTGATGGCTCTGTTTGCATAAAGAGCACAGGAAAAAATCATGGAGGCTTCCTAACTAGGTTATTAACCCAGACACATAATTTGCAAGTGCAGAGATACTGGTTCAAATCACAAATAATATGTAGCTACCAAAAGTCCCAGATGATTTAGATAGAGGATTTTTCATACTTCTCAGAGGTCTCTGACTGACTACCATGGCAAAACCTTAATATTTTTATTTAGCCTTACCCCATGGTATACAAAGTCCAGAGTGAAGGATATAGAAGATTGTTGGCTATACCTTCCCCTCTGGAGAAGAGAGTGTCATGCTCTTGGAAAGAAGCTATTTGAAATTAGATAAACATATTAGATAGATACACTGACTGGGTATACTATAGATTTATGTTATTCAATTTCAACTAGTCCCTCACAACATTAGACAATCCTTCCCACACCATCTGTTTTGTATACAAACACACACTCACACACTCACGCGAGGAAGCTAAGTGGCTCAGTGCCTAGAGCACTGCACTGGAGTCAGGAAAACCTGAGTTCAAAAGTGACCTAAGACACTCACTATCTGTGTGACCCTGGGGAAGTCACTTTATCTCTGTATACCTTAATCCACTGGAGAAGGAAATAGCAAACTACTCTGGTATCTTTTCTAAGAAAACCCTGTATAGGTCTCTGAAGAGTATAATAGTACTGAACAACAATACATACATACATGTTTTAAATTCTATTAGAATGTAAATTTGAGGGAGGCCAGGTAGCACAGTGAGTAGGAGCACTGGCCCCAGAGTCGGGATGACCTGGGATCAAATGCGGGCTCCGATGCTTAGCACCACACCCAGAAATAACTTGAGCAAGTTACTTAACCCCAATTGCTTTAAAAAAAAAAAAAAGAATGTAAACTTGAGGGCAAGGCCTTTCACTTTTGTCAAGTCAGCAAATTTTATTAAATACTTACAATATGCCAGGCACTGTGCTAAACTTTTTATCTTTGTATAACCAGCCTAATATAGTGCCTGGCACACAGTAAATTTGGTACTAGAAGTAGTTAATGTTGTTTTTCCTTTATTTCTGAAGGAGACTGATAACATCATGGGTAATATTTTGACTTCCTTGTGAACTGGATTAAAGTGAGGAAGAGCTGTGCACAGTCCTCAGCCTCACTCTCTCTTTCTGAGTCATGGAAGTCTAGTGGCAGGACAAAAGTCAGGACAACTGACAGTGGTCTGGGATGTAGTGGATGACCAAGCTCTAAGCAATCCACTGTCCCTGCTTCAGCATGGTCATTGGAACAAATTGTTTTCATCTGCCCATTTATAATGCCAATGCAATACCCATAGCAGCTGCTATGAATATGCATACATATTCCCAGGGTTTGTTCACAAAATATTATGAACTTTACTCCTCCAAGAAAAAAGCAAAATATTTATTTGAGACATTGCTATTAGGAGAAAAAAAGATTTAGCAAGGTACTCATCACCAATCCAGAAAGCACCAACATCTTAAAGAATTCTTTCAGTCAAGCCTCCCTACAACCAAGTTCCCCTAGGTAAGTTCCTCGCTCCAAGTTTCTCTCTCCCCCTGCTTCTCTCTCCACCCACACCTCTTCCTCCAAGCAATACATTATATACTGTTTCCAAGCAAAGACTTGATTGGCTTAGTGCCAAGAAGCTTGGAAATCAGCATTTAATCTGAAAGTTGTGGGGATCCCTATGGCCCAGAGTCTAATTGGCTCTGTATCAGGGCTCTGTGTGAGGTCTATTAACAGTCAGAGAAGATCTCATATCCTATTAACCTTACACCATTCCCCTGGGAAAAGTCTTCACATGCTTTGAGTAGACATTCTTCTAACTCACCAACAGATTTGAGGGTTACTGGTTATGTTCAACCTGATGCAGCCCATCTGCTCAGACGGTTTACCAGTGTGTGGCCAGTGTGCATGCTACAGCTTCTAGGAGCCACAGGGGAGAGTTGGGAGAAGGTGGACACCAAAAATGCATAAATGGCTCTGTAAAGGGCTCAGCAAGCCCTCACACCATAAGTGCTGGTTCCTCCTGAATACCCCATACATTCCAACCTACTATTGAATGTTGCCTCAGATACTTCAGACATTTACTAGTTGTATGCTCAAGAGCAGGTCTTCTTAACTTCTCTGGGACTCAGTTTCTTCATCTGTAAAATGGAATTGAACTATATGAAATCTAGACTTGTTTCCAGATCTTGAAAAATGATCTTTATACATTTTCCCTTGTTTCTCCTGATTTTTCATGGTCATCATTTGTTTCTTATAGGAAAAAGATTCAAAGACACTCCACTCAGAAATCCTTTCCAGAAGTCTTTCTGTAATACTGAATCAAAACAGGGAAGAAACCCAGAGTCATCAAAGATTATTCCAGGGGAAGGCAAGTGTTTTCAGGTTCCAACGAGTTAGAGAAATTTCAAACAGGAGTCCAGTAACAGATCCTGCTCTGGAAGACTAGCCCAGTTAAGGAGAGAGAAACTCATATATAGAAGCTTGGCCTTCATCAGGATGAATTTTGTTCCCACAGAAGCTCTTTGAGTTGTACCTTGATTAGAGGAAGTAGCCTCAGAAATGGAATCATGTGTACTTAAGGCATTCATTCAGAGATAAAAGCATGTGTCCCAAACCATGGCTTGGGCTTTAGTGGAGTTTCCCTTTCATTTTACCAAAAATGAAACTGAAGCTCAAGGATAGAGAGGGACCCTTTAGAGCAAATGTCATTAATATTACCAGTTGGGACTCAATTTATTTAAGACAGCTTTAAGTAGCTTTTAGAAATTCTGACTGAATAAGGTAATAAAGTAAAAAGAGATCATATCAAACATGTAATACATTGTTTCACAAGTTCATGCAGCATCCAGGGGAAAGTTCCAGCTCAGAGAGCACAAATGGCACAGGGGTAACTCACAACTTCCTAATGGACAGAAGACTTTTTCTCCCATTCATGGGATGTTTAAGAAGTTCCCATCTTTGGTTCCCAAGGTCTCTGGCTACCTTCAGGTGATTTGGGCATATCTTTAGGTATCTCTTCTCAGTTACTTTATGTTGGGTGGAGTTGTGGCAATTAATCACCTCACCCTTACAGCAGCATAAGTAGGTAATAAATGCTTACTGATTGAATTTGCTCAGTCTCTTCTCAATATGTCTGAGTTGCCATAAAATTTTTTAACCATGAGATTGTTAGCAGTGTAGAAATGGATGTGGGAAGTGGAGAGGGAAATTACTTCAGAACTCCTATACTCAAGTTTCTGTGATAGCATTTGCCTGTTGTTTTTCACCTGGAGATATTGTGTATCTTGAACTCAAAGTAGCAGATAAAAAAGGCCTAGCTGATCTGTCATTGCCTCAAGTTCTATGTTTGTTTACTGGAGGGGTTCTAGAGTCTGGTGGTCTGATGAAACCATGATTGAGGTGCTGTGATCCTTCTAGAGTATAATGGTAGGTATTGAAGGTTACCTATCATAATTGGTTCCTTTTCCCAAGCTATGGAGTTGTTGGATACAGAAAGCATATCTGAAAAGAATGTGTAGGGAGGTCTTCCAGAAGCCAAGATGAAGGAATAAGCAGTAAGATGCTCTCACTGTCTCTCACTTACCTTGAAAAATCCAGAAAATACTGCCCCAGGAAAAATCCTGGAACAATGAAGCCAGGAGAAAGATGGAGTGTAGCAGTTTTTTAGCTCATGAGGCTGGGGGATTAACAGGAGAGGTCCCTTTTGCTATGGCTGAAAGGAACCAGTACAGGACAAGAGGTATTCCAGCAAGCCAGCAGCAAGCCCCACTTCAGTGGACCAGTGGGAGATCTTGAGCCCCAGGGTGGTAGAGCCAGGAAGGGCCAACACCAGGAACCCCATGTGTCTTTGCAGAGCCAGGGGAATCAGCAGACACAAATGTGAATGGGCATCCACCAGAGGGTGAGCCTACTTGTGCTCTAGCACAGCCCTATGGGAGGAGGGGACCTCCAGTGGCCAGACCACCCCTCCCCCACACTTCATGCCATGAGCTTCAGTGTAACCCCAGGGAAATGCAGAAAGACCTTATCTAGTCTTGGTACACATCAACCAGCTCCAGCTCAGTACCAGGTAAACTACAGCATTACATAGCTTCAAGATGCCAGAACCAGAGGCCACAACACACAAAGCCAGTAACCAGGCCCCTACCCCTCAGGACAAGAAGTATGGAACAGAGCCCCCCATGGCCCAGAATCAGAGATCCACTTTAAAAGTCAGGAAAAAGGCAATCACAATGAACAAAAAGCAACTTAGAAAAGCAAAATTTCTGAGGCTACTTCCTCTAATGATATACCATGGAGACAGGGAAGATCAAAATATGAATTCAGAAGAGGACAGCATTGACACTATACCCACAGCTAAAACCTCAAAAGGAAATATGAACTGGTCTCAAGCCCAAAAAGCATTCTTGGAAAAACTCAAGAAAGATTTAAAAAGTCAAATTAGAGAGGTAAAAGAAAAACTGATCAATTCCTTTAAAAATACAATTGACAAAAATGGAAAAAAATTCACTGAAGAAAGCAACTCCTTAAAAAGTAAAATTGGCCAAATGGATAAGGAGATACAAAACCTTACTGAAGAAAATAATTCAATAAAAATTAGAATTGGGCAAGTAGAAGTTAATGACTCTATGAGGCATCAAGAATCAAATAAAATTTTTAAAAATGAAAAAATAGAAGAAAATGTAAAATAGCACATTGGAAAATCAACTGACCTGGAAAAAAGATTCAGGAGAGATAATTGAAGAATTATTGGTCTACAGGAAAGCCATGAAGAAAAAAAGAGCCTGGACAATATTTTCCAAGAAATCTCCAAGGAAAACTGCCCCAAGGTCCTAGAACCAGAGTGTAAAATAGTCATTGAAAGAATCCACTGATCACCTCCTGAAAGAGATCTCAAATTGAAAACACCAAGGAATATTGTAGCCAAATTCCAGAATTGTCAGGTCAAGGAGAAAATACTGCAAGCAGCCAGAAAGAAACAATTCAAATATTGTGGAATTACAGTCAGGATCACACAGGACCTTCCAGCTTCTACATTAAAAGATCAGAGGACTTGGAATATGAAATTCAAGCTCAAAGGAGCTTGGATTTCGACCAAGGATAAACTACCCAGCAAAATTTAGCACAATCTTTCGGGCAAAGAAATGGAAATTCAATGAAATAAGGAACTTCTAGACCTTCCTGATAAAAAGACCAGAGCTTAATGGAAAATTTTATCTTCAAAGACAAGACTCAAGAGAGGCATAAAAAGGTAAACAGGAAAAAAAGAAAAAAAACCATTTTATTCAATAAGGGCAAACTGTTTACATTCCTACATAGGAAGATGATACTTGTAAATCTTGAGAATTAATCTTTATTATGACATTTAAAAGGGATATACATAGACAGAGGGTGTAGGTATAAATTAACTGTGATGATAAAAAAAACTAATTAAGGGATGAAAAGGAATTGTAATAGGAGAAGAGGAAAGGAAGAGGCAGAAAAGGGTAAATTACATTACATGAAGAGGCACAAAAACATATCAGAGGGAAAGAAGGGAGGGAGATAAACATTGTTTGAACTTTACTGTCTTTGGATTTGGTTCAAGGAGGGAATAACATATTCAATTAAGTATAGAAATCTGACTTGCCTTACAGGCAGTAGGAGGGGAAAGGAGAAAGAAAAGGGAAAGGGGCTCACAGAAGAGAGGGCAAATTGAGGGAGGCAGTAGTCAAAAGTGAAACTCTTTTGAGGAGGGAAAAGGAGAAGGGAGAAAAAAGTATAAGTGGGGGAGAATTAGAATGGAGAGAAAGACACAGATAATAATCATAACTATGAATGTGAATAGGATGAACTCTACCATAAAATGGAAGTAGATAGCAGAATGGATTAAAAACCATAATCCTACAATATGTTGTTTACAAGGAACACATTTGAAAGAACAGGATACACACAGATCAAAGGTAAAAGGCTGGAGTAGATTATATTATGCTTCAGTTGAAGTAAAAAAAGCAGGGGTAGCAATCCTAATCTCAGACAAAACAAAAGCAAAAATAGATCTAATCAAAAGAGATAAGGAAGGAAACTATATCCTGCTAAAAGATACCATAGACAATGAAGTAATATCACTACTAAGCATATATGCACCAATTGGTATAGTATCCAAATTCTTAAAGGAGAAGTTAAGGGAGCTACAGGAAGAAATAGATTGTAAAACTATACTAGTGAGGTACTTCAAACTCCTCCTCTCTGAACTTGATAAATTTAATCTTAAAATAAATAAGCAAGAAGTTAAGGAGGTAAATAGAATTTTAGAAAAGTTAGATATGGTAGACCTCTAGAGAAAACTGAATGGGGATAGAAAGGAATATACCTTTTTCTTTGTGATATGTGGCACATACACAAAAACTGACCACATACAAGGGCATAAAAACCTCACAATCCAATGCAGAAAGGCAGAAGTATTAAATGCATCCTTTTCAGATCATTATGCAATACAAAATTATATATGTAATAAAGGGCCATGGAAAGCTAAACTAAAAATTAATTGGAGGGGTGGCTAGGTGGTACAGTGAATAGACCACCGGCCCTGGAGTCAGGAGGACCTGAGTTCAAATCTGGCCTCAGACAAAACTAGCCATGTGACCTTGGGCAAGTTGCTTAACCCCAATTGCCCTCCAAAAAAAAAAATTAATTGGAAACTAATTAATCTAATCCTAAAGAATAAGTGGGTCAAAGAAAAGATCAGAGAAACAATCAATAACTTCATTCAAGAGAATGACAATAAAGAGACAACATACCAAAACTTAAGGGATACAATGAAAGTGGTCCTTAAGTGAAGTTTTATATCTCTGAATGCTTACAGGACTAAAGTAGAGAAAAAGGAGATAAATAAATTGTGCATGCAACTGAAAAAGCTAGAAGAACAAATTATAAATCCTCAGTTAAATACCAAATTAGAAATACTGAAAACCAAAAGAGAAATTAAAAAAATTGAAATTAAGAAAACTATTGAATTAATAAATAAAACTAAGAGCTGGTTTTATGAGGAAAAAAAAACCAATAAAATTGATAACCTTTGGTTAATTTGATTAACGAAAGAAAACCAAATTGCCAGTACCAAAAATGAAAAGGGTGAATTCACTACCAGTGAAGAGGAAGTTAAAACAATAATTAGGAATTATTTTGCCCAAACTGTATGCTCATAAATTTGACAATCTTAATGAAATAGATGAATATTTGCAAAAATATAAATTGCCCAGATTAACAGAAGAGGAAGTAAAATACTTAAATAATCTCATCTCAGAAAAAGAAATTGAACTCCCTAGGAAGAAATCGCCAGGGTCAGATGAAATTACAAGCAAATTCTATCAAACATTTAAAGAACACTTAATTCCAATACTACCGTGTTTCCCCAATAATAAGACCTATCCCGAAAACAAGCCCTCCCCTTACTGTGTAAGATTCCTCTAAAATAAGCCCTCCCCCGAAAATAAGCCCTATTGAGATTGCTACTGTAGTGAAGGTGATCCCCTGCGCTACACGCTACATTACGGTACCCTCTGTATGCACCGTCCCCCCCCCAGGTGAAACGCACTCTGCGCTCTGAGCTGCATCCAATCAGAGCTGCAGCAGTGAGCGCGTCATCCTGTTCTTTATTGAATTCATTATTGAATAAAGGTACATTTTTTTGTTCACATTTACCTGTTTATCTGTTTATTAAAATTGCTGTCAATGTTCATTAAAATAAGCCCTCCCCTGAAAATAAGCCCTCTGGTGTTTTTCTGTCCAAAAAAAAAAAATAAGACAGTGTCTTATTATCAGGGAAACACGGTATATAGTCTATTTGGGAAAATTGGCAAAGAAGGAGTCCTACCAAATTCTTTTTATGATACAAATATGGTATTGATACTTAGCCCAGGAAGAGTCAAAACAGAGAAAGAAAATTATAGATCAATTTCCCTAATGTGTATAGATACAAAAATTTTAAATAAAATATTTGCAAAATGATTACAGCAACTTTTCACAAGAATAATATACTTTTATCAGGTAGGAATTATGCCAGGAATTTCAATATTAAGAAAACTATCAGCATAATTGATCATATCAACAACACAACTATCAGAAACCATATGATTATTTCAATAGATGCAGAAAAAGCTTTTCACAAAATACAACATCCATTCCTATTAAAACCAATAGAGAGTTGGGGAGGCTAGGTGGCACAGTGAATAGAGCACCAGTCCTGTAGTCAGGAGGACCTGAGTTCAAATCCAGCCTCAGACACTTAACACTCACTAGCTGTGTGATTTTGGGCAAGTCACTTAAACCCAATTGCCCTGCCTTCCCCCCTCTAAACAAACAAACAAACAAACAAACAATAGAGAGTATAGGAATAGATGGAACCTTCCTTAAAATGATAAGTAGCATTTACCTAAAACCATCAGCAAGCATTATATGTAATAGGGATAAACTAGAAGCAATTTCAATAAGATTGGGGGTGAAAAAAGAATGTCCATTATCACCACTGTTATTCAATATGGTACTAGAAACAAGCTTAAGCTTTAGCAATAAGAGAAGAAAAAGAAATTGAAGGAATTAGAACAGGCAAAGAAGAAAGAAAGTTATCACTCTTTGCGGATGATATGATGATATACTTAGGGAATCCTAGAGAATAAAGTAAAAAAAGGTACTTGAAATAATAAACAACTTTAGCAAAGCTGCAGGATATAAATTAAACCCACATAAATTCTATATATTACTAACAAAGCCCAACAGCAAGACATAGAGAAATTCCATTTAAAGTTACTGTAGACATTATAAAATATTTGGGAGTACACCTGCCAAAACAAACCCAGGAACTATATGAACACAATTACAAAACAATTTTTACACAAATAAAGTCAGATCTAAATAACAAGAAAAACATCAGTTGCTCATGGGGAGGCTGAGCTAATGTAATAAAAATGACAATACTACCTAAATTAATTTACTTATTCAATGCTATAACAATAAAAGTACCATAAAATTATTTTATAGAGTTAGAAAAAATATCAAAATTTATCTGGGAGAACAAGAGGTGCAGAATATCAAGGGAATTAATGAAAAAATTATAGATCTTAAATTATATTATACCAGATCTTAAATTGTATTATAAAGCAGCAATCATCATATCTACTTGGGACTGGTTAAGAAATAGAGGAGTAGGGGCAGCTATTTGGTGAAGTGAGTAAAGCACTGGCCCCAGAGTGAGGAGGACCAGAGTCCCAGCCCCAGACACTTAACATCCACACAAAAAAAACTAGCTATGTTGGGGCAGCCAGGTAGCACAGTGAGTAAGAGCACCAGCCCCAGTGTCGGAATGACCTGGGGATCGAATCCGGGCTCAGATACTTAGCACCACACCCAGAAATAACTGGCCATGTAACCTTGAGCAAGTTACTTAACCCCAATTGCTTAAAAAAAAAAAAAA
>NW_027187398.1:3494570-3547198 GCF_028583685.1 Petaurus breviceps papuanus | reverse complement strand
ACTTCTGCTATCAATCAGCAGCAAGCCCTTTCTGGAATATTTCCACACCCACCTACCTTGTGTATGTATGTATATATATGTTGAGCATGACTCCACTCTTCTCTCCCCCAACTGATCCATGAGCAGGAATTCCAGCCTAAGGTACAATCCCTGTTGAGTGTTTCCCCATTCTCCCCTGTCCCCCACCAGATATTTCCCCATTCTCCCCTGTCCCCTGCCCCCCCACCGGATATTTCTCCATTCTTCCCTGTCCCCTGCCTCCCCACTGGATATTCCCCATCCCTTACCCCCTGCACCCCACCAGATCTTCCCCATCTTTGCCCATTCTAGGTTCCCTGTCCCTCAGCCTAGGGTAAACTTCATGCGTGAGAAATTCAAATATACACTGTCAAATCTCTGATTGTAGTCTCAGTTTATGTAACCTGACTATTGGAATCGCTTTAAAAACCGGCACATTGTCTGTGCCAACTCACTGTCTGATCTGGGTATGTGACCCCAGCAGTCCCGCGGTAACAAAGTCCATTTCCAAATTTTACTTTCAGGGATCTTTTGTCCCGCTCCTTTTGGCTCAACATAAATTGGAAGCCCTAGCGAGATCTGCAGTGTTCCGTGGCACTGCAAAGATCCCTGAATAAGAAGAGCTCTCGGCCTCGAGAGGTAGGCATCTGCTCGCCCTGATCCCTAGGGGGCTAGCCCCTGAGGACATTCCAGGGCCCCAGGTCCCAAGGAGAGAAAGATTGCACCTGTCTCCGGACTTCAACTTGCCCCTCATTTGGCACTTTCATGAATCCAAAACCTCTAGTTTGGGGGTGAGTGAAATTTTGTCCTGTTTTCTGGTGGGGGGGAGGGCTAGACGTAGCCAGAGTGCAAGGGGTATCTCCTCCCCGGGCAAAACTCGAGCGAGTAAGCAGTCTGGTTAAAGTCTATTGGTCTGTCTTTTTATGTGTCCTATCCATTCTGTGTTCACAAAGTTTTGTCTTGAGCTCATTTGCTTAAAGCCTCCCCGTTTTTATTCTGCAAAGCAGGTATTTGAGTGGCTATCAGATGAGCACCTTCAAGGAAGCTTTTCTGATTTCCACTGGGAAGATATATTTGTTTATAAGACTATACTGTTTGTCTTTTTGTCCTAGAACATGGGAAGTTCAGCCAGTACATCAAAAACTCCCCTGGGTTGCATACTAAGACATTTTAGAGTAGCCTATCAGGATGGGGCAGATTATGGGGTCCCCTTGAAGAAGAAGAAACTCATTTCTTATTGCATGTATGAGTGGCCCACGTTTGGGGTGGGCTGGCCCCCTCAGGGAAGTTTCAACAAGCAAATTATCCAATCAGTGTGGCGGGTGGTCACAGGGAATCCAGGACATCCAGATCAGTTCCCTTATATTGATGTCTGGCTAGACCTCATCACCCATCCCCTTCTCTGTCTTAGGAACTGTTCTTTCCAAAGGGGTATCCGAATCCTTGTGGCCCACCCGCTCCCAGACACTCCTAAAACAAAACCTCCCACAAAAGTCCTCCAGGATCATAGTGAGGAACATAATCTCCCACCACTTTACAACCCTGGATCCCCTCCCTCTGCCTCTTCTCCTGACTCCTTAGGGCTTCCAACCTCCCCGAGCCCCCTTTACCCCCCCCCCACACCCGGACTGAGGCAAACTATCAGCCCCCAGAAGAACCCTCTTCTGCTTCAGCCATCCTTCAGGGAATCCATTAACCCAGAGGGAAGCCCCTTCCTAGTATATGTTCCCTTCTCCACTTCAGATATTTACAATTGGAAAACTCAAAATCCCCTTTTTTCAGAAAAACCTCAGGCTCTTATTAACCTCCTCAAGTCTGTCTTCCAGACTCATCATCCAACATGGGAGGACTGCCAACAGCTCTTAACCACTTTATTCACCACTGAAGAGCAAAATAGAATTAAACAGGCAGCCAGAAAAGCTGTGCTGGGCCCTGAGGGTAGGTCATTGGAGGAATAAAGAGCAAGAAGAGGTGGAGGGAGTGTTTCCCTCTTCCCTGCCCTGTCTGGGACCATAACACTTCTAGGAGCCAAGAATCCTGCCCATGGACCTCAGATAGGGTAGTGGATTTGGGAAAAGGAACCATAACCCACTCCTTCCTGGTTATACCTGACTGCCCTTACCCTCTCCTAGTCTGGGATCTGTTACAAAAGCTTCAAGCTACTATTTCCTTCGGTCCCAACCCCTCGGCCTTCCTAGCAATTTCTCTGCAAACCCCACTGCCCCCAGCTTCTATCTTGGTCACCATGCCCCTAGCTTCCAAGTTTCTACTCCATGAAACCACTTCTCCTTCTAATGCATCCCCTTTGTTAGCAAGCCTCCTTGAAACACACCCTGGGGTGTGGGCAGAGACCAACCCCCCTGGCCTACCCTCTCATCATCCTCCGGTGTACAGCTCCTTGCTACCTCCTCCCCTGTCTCAGTCTGCCAATATCCCATGCCCTCTGAGGCCCATTGAGGCATTGTGGTTCACATTTTCCAGCTGCAGGAGGCAGGAATTCTAGTACCCTGTCAATCCGCATAGAACTCTCCCCTTTTACCTGTCTGAAAACCTGGCACCTCTGACTTTAGGCCCATTAAGGATCTGCAGGAGGTAAACAAGAGGGTAGAGACCCAACTGTTCCAAACCCCTATACTCTCCTTAGCCTCCTTCCCCCTTCACATTGTGTCTACACTGTCTTGGATCTCAAAGATGCTTTCTTCACTATTCCTCTGGCCTCCACCAGTCAACCACTTTTTGCTTTCACCTGGAAAGACCCCAAGGGTGGGTATTCTGGCCAGTTAACCGGGACACGTCTGCTGCAGGGTTTCAGGAACTCCCCTACCCTCTTCCATGAGGCCCTCCATAAGGACCTTATCCCCTTCCTCGAATCCCACCCCTCTTGCTCTCTAATTCAGTATGTTGATGACCTCCTCCTTGAGGCATCCAACTGAAAGAGCTAGTTTATCTGTCACCTCCTTTCTCTCTTGCAGTCTTTGGGTTACTGAGTTTCTTCTAAGAAAGCTCAAATCTGTTTATCTCAGGTCACCTATCTTGGTTGCATTCTTTCAGGCGGCACTCAATCCCTTTCCCCCTCCTGAATCCAAACCATTCTAGACTTACCAACCCCAAAGACTAAAAAACAGGTTCAAGAATTTTTGGGTACAGTGTGTTACTGCCAGCTCTGGATTTTGGGTTTTGCAGAAATTGCAAAACCTTTTTATTCTGCCATTGCTGGAGCTGGACCCCTTTCTTGGTCCAGCCCAGAGCAAAAGGCTTTTGATACCCTTGAGGCTGCCTTGGCCTCAGAGCCTGTCTTAGCCCTACCTGATATTACCAAGCCTTTCCATCTTTTTGTTGCTGAATCTAATGGGGTGTCTAAAGGAGTCCTCACCCAAACCCTACTGGCTGACCCCCTTGCCTCCGGGGTGTTGCTGCAAAGGCCCTCCTTGTTAAGGTGATAAGCTTTCCTTGGGTCAGCCCCTTTCCATCTCCGCCCTTCATTCTGTGGAGACTCTTCTCCACAGTGATCCTACCTGCTGGCTCTCTAATTCCCAACTAACCCAATACCAGGCTCTCCTCCTAGATCAGCTTCATCTGACTTTTTCAAAAACCTCTGTTCTTAACCCTGCCACTTTCCTCCTTGACCCTGAACCTAGTCCACCCTCCCCCGCTGTCCACAATTGCCTTCAGGTCATTGATCAGGTCCAGGCTTCGAGACCCAATCTCACTGACACACCCCTGCAGAAGCCTGACCTACCGGTAATCCTCTTCACTGATGGCAGCAGTTTCATGAAGGCAGGGATACATAGGGCCAGTACAGAGGTAGTGTCCTCTCCATCTCTCTCGGTCCTGTGGTCATCCCCCCTCCCTCCTGGGTCCTCTGCCCAAAGTGCCGAGCTTGTCGCTCTGACCCAGGCCCTCCACCTACTGGAGGGAAAGTCAGCTAACATTTACACTGATAGCCAGTATGCCTTTGCCACAGCTCACTTCCATGCTGCTATCTACTGTGAACACGGTCTCCTGACTGTAGTCGGCAAGGCTATAAAGAACCAGGCCAAAATCCCATCTCTTCTTGACTCTGTCTGGCTCCCCTCCCGAGTTTCCATCCTTCATTGTCCAGCCCATCAAGTGGGTGACACCCCAGAGGTGGTTGGTAACGGGGAGGGGGAGGAGGGGGCGCTGCAGATCTGGCTGCCCACCAAGCTGCTGTGTCCTCCCTTTCCCCAACTGTCTGTTCCCTTATGGAAACACCCACTCTACCCATTTTTCCCTCCTATTCTGAGGCAGATGATTCCTTTGCCCATAAATAAAAAGGGAAAAAGGAGGAATCAGGTTGGTGGCTCCTCCCAGGAGACTGCCTCCTAGTCCCTGAGGCTCTGGGGAGGGAATGGATAAGACTTTTACACCAGACTACTAACCTGGGGGAAAGAAAACTAGGTCTCCTCTTGAGAAAAAGGTACTATATTCCCCATCCAAATGAGCACCTGTCTAGCATTGTGAGTTGCTGTGAGACATGTGCATGGGTAAATGCGAAACAAAAAAAAAAATAAGACCAGTTGGGGTCAGAGTAAGAGAATTACAGCCAAGGGAACACTGGGAGGTCGATTTCACTGAGATAAAACCACATGTTCGAGGCTACAGATATCTCCTAGTATTGGTGTATACATTCTCTGGGTGGTAGAAGCATTCCCTGCGAAAAATGAAACAGTCCTAATAGTAGCAAAAAAAAACTCCATAATGAAATTGTCCCTCAGTTTGGCCTCCCCATAAGAATTGGGTCAGAAAAAGAATTGGTCAGCCAAAATATCACAAGCAATAGCAAAAGCTTTAGGGATTACTTGGAAACTACACTGTGCATATTGGCCTCAGAGCTTCAGGCAGATGGAAAAGGGGAACAGGACTCTGAAGGAGTTTCTCACCAAGCTTGTCCTGGAAACCCAGGAATCCTGGGTCACCCTTCTGCCCCTGGCCCTGCTCAGAAGCAGATGCACTCCCAATAAATTAGGAATGACCCCATTTGAAATTATGTTTGGAAGACCACCACCCATTCTTCCTCTAATCTGGGAGGACCTAAACGCTGAAATCACTAACTCTTTCCACATCAAGTTCCTACAGGGTCTGCAGGTGACTCAGAAAAAACTCTCCTCAGTCGGTGCCGCCCTCCTGGTCCCAAGCTCAGCCTCAGAGCACCCGTTTCAACCTGGAGATTCTGTGCTGGTAAAGAAATTCACCACTACAGGTCTGGAGCCGAGGTGGAAGGGGCCACACGTCGTGATCCTCACTACACTCACTACTGTCAAAGTGGACTCTATCCCTACTTGGCTCCATTATACCAGAGTGAAGCCTGCTGTCGCCTCAGAATGGAAAGCAGAAGTCCATGAGGACCCCTTAAAGCTAAGACTTATCTGATCCTCCTTTTACCTCCTTGCACAGTCCCCCACAATCCCCATGCTCCCAGACCAAGCTATACCTGGCTGGTAACTACAGGAAATGGACAATCCTGGACTTTCTAGAACCTGGAATACATACGGCTCCCCCTCAACTCCATTTTCCCCCAAATTGGACTATTTGGGGGCCCACCAGCAGATGCAGGCTACCAGCTCTGTTCAGACACAGGATGCCCGTGCTCCTGCACTTGTGTCACAGCTTACCACCTCTCCTCTTCTAGCCTCAGTGCCTCCCTGTGCTACAGGGTAGGCAGTAGTAGGGGATTGGACCCATTGTTCCGAATCCATACAATCGGGTCTGACCCCTGGCAACTCATGCTCGATCTTACCATTTAAAACCCTTCTGACCCTGCCTGGGGAGTCCTGGTCTCTTGGGTCCTGGGAATCATCATTCCTGCCTGGGGGACTATGGTCGCTCTGGATGAGGAGGAGGAGGAGGGGCAGGTGGGAAAGACAGTAGTACTGACTGTAACCAAGAAGCCTCCTATGCCCCTACCCGATCGTCACCCCATTGGTCCCATAAGGCACTTGGCTATCCCTGCCCCAATAGGGAACCCCGATGTCCAAATCACAATACCAGCTGTCACCACATGGACCCCAGTCAGGTCATACGCCTCCCCCATCTTCAAAGATTCAGGAATCTCGCAATTATCAGGTCCCCTTACTTATCCTCCTGTCAGCTGTTCATAAAACACTTAACAGCTCTAACCACATGTTGGGAAAAGATTGCTGGATCTGTGTTGAACCCCAGTCTCCTTACTATATAGGGGTGGCACTAAATACCTCAGTCACCCCTACTTCCAACACAGAGAATTGTGAGTGGGACTACTCAAGGCTCACCCTCGGGGATGTACAGGGAACAGGTTTCTGTCTCATATCATCTAGCAGTCCTTTATCCAGATCTCAGTATAGCTCAATTTGTGGACAAACCCACAAGATTCAGGCCTCTAGCCCAGACTATTTCCCTGCCCCTCTAGGAGCCTGGTGGGCAGCCATGATATAATGCCATGCACAGAAGCTTTCCAGAAGAACTGCTACTGTGAACAGCTTTTTTAAGATTCTGATTACTCAGTATAATGATCACTCTATTTATTCCATAACAAAAGCAAAACATACATGGAAAATCAAGGTACAGCATAATTCAAAATACAGCATTCACCTTATTACAACTTATCACAGAAAATCATAATATATTCACAACATAGTCTCAAAGTAAAATAGTCACTCTTAAGTTAACTCTATCAGTCACTTATCAGTGGTTTCAAAGTACAATAGGCAAAGTACTCAGAGTACAATCAGTCACTTATTCAGCAAAGTCTTACTAAGTATCATACACAAAACCCTCTACCCCTTAGGTCACTAGTAAACTATAATTCCATAGTTACTCAGCACCCAAGGAGAGGTCTTTTCTTTTTTTTTTTCCTATTTTTTTTTTAAAGCAATCGGGGTTAAGTAACTTGCTCAAGGTTACACAGCCAGTTATTTCTGGGTGTGGTGCTAAGTTTCAGAGCCCGGATTCCATCCCAGGTCATCCCAACTCTGGGGCCGGTGCTCTTACTCACTGTGCCACCTGGCTGCCCCTAAGCAATTGGGGTTAAGTAACTTGCTCAAGGTTACACGGCCAGTCATTTCTGGGTGTGGTGCTGAGCATCCGAGCCCAGACTTGATCCAGGTCATCCAGAAACTGGAGGCGGTGCTCTCACTTGCTGAGCCACCTGGCCACCCCTAAGCAATTGGGGTTAAGTAACTTGCTCAAGGTTACATGGCCAGGTGTTTCTGGGTGTGTGCTAAGTGTCTGAGCCTGGATTCGATCCCAGGTCATCCCAACTCTGGGGCTGGTGCTCTTACTCGCTGTGCTACCTGGCTGCCCCTAAGGAGAAGTCTTTTCATCTTGACTTGGGGCCTGTTGTCAGATTCCCTGGATCCCCTTCCATGGTCCCAGATTCTAACTGGATTCACCAGACTGCCACCTGGGTTCAATGGCCGACAGCTCCTAGTTCCTTGACCAACTCTCTGGGCAGGTCCTGCTCCACACTGAACTTCACAGGGTCTGGTTCATGCCAGAACATTCGCCATTTCTGCTCCAGGGAATTCAAGGCTCAACCAAGCCACAAACAAACAAAGTCTCAGCATCCCAGTCATGCTTCAGTCACCTGGGCTCCTGGCTCTACCTCCTGGCTCTGGGCTCCTCTTCAGAAGAAGCTCAACCACCACAAGTTCTCAGGACTCAGTTCTCCATTATTCTGTAGCTGCTCTGCCACCAGATCTTGGTCTCAAGGAAATTCTGACTGTGCCTCTCTGGGGCTTTTCTTATATACACAGTATTACCTGCTTCCATCAGCCAACCCCTTCTGGTTACATCAGTCAACAGGAGACAGGAGTTTATACCTTCTGTTCCCCCAATCAGAGGCTTGATCAGTTACTAAGTGTTAAGTACCCGCTACTTTTGCCAACACAAAGGGGTCTTCAAATTCAAAATTAAATTACCATGACATAGGATGGACTTACCCAGTGCATCTCTGCTACAGTGTTCCTCAGAAAACAACAACACACTGAGGGCTTCCTTTGCATCCTAGTAGCCATAATTCCCTGGGTCACCCTTCTCCCCAGTGAACAAGGTTGGCATTACCTTTCCCCAGAAGGGCAACTGAGCCACCACCAAAGGCAGGCAGTACCACTCCTCATTCCCATCTTAGTGGGCTTGGGCCTTGTGGGTTCTGCAGAGACCAGGATGGCAGCCTTGATTAAGAGGAAGGCCAAATATCAGGCCTTAAGTACACAGGTAAATATTGACTTCTCCCACATAGAGCAGTCCATCTCAGCCCTGGAAAGACAGGTGGACTCTCTAGCAGAGGTGGTTCTCCAGAACTGCAGAGGCCTTGACCTTTTTTTTCTTAAACAGGGTGGCCTGTATGCAGCCCTTGGCGAGGCTTGTTGCTTCTATGCAAAAAATTCTGGAGTGCTGTGGGAGAGTCTGAAGTTGGTATGCCAGAATATTGCTAATAGACAGAGGGTGCTGGAAAAGTTTAAGAATTGGTATCAGTCTCTGTTCCAGACATTCCCCTAGCTCACAACATTGGTATCAACCTTTGTTGGTCCTCTCCTCCTCCTGACCATAGCCCTGACTGTAGGACCCTGTCTCATTAATCGCTTTCTACAATTTGTCAAGTCCCCTGTCAACTCCGCTAAAATGTTAATTATCAGGGACCCCCGCTACGATCCTTTAGGAACAGAATTGTGTAATCTGGATGATGTGGCCCCAGCTGTATCAAAGGTTTGACATACTTACAAAGAAAAGTAGGGAATGTTGAGCATGACTCCACTCTTCCCTCCCCCAACTGATCCACGAGCAGGAATTTCAGCCTAGGGTACAATCCCTGTTGAGTGTTTCCCCATTCTCCCCTGTCCCCTGCCCCCCACTGGATATTTCTCCATTCTTCCCTATCCCCTGCCTCTCCACCAGATCTTCCCCATCTTTGCCCATCCTAGGTTCCCTGTCCCTCAGCCTAGGGTAAACTTCGAGCATGCAGAAATTCAAATATACACTGTCAAATCACTAATTGTAGTCTCGGCTTACGTAACCTGACTACTGGAATTGCTTTAAAAACTGGCACATTGTCCTTGCCAACTCACTGTCTGATCTGGGTATGTGACCCCTGCAGGCCCGTGGTAATAAAGTCTACTTCCAAATTTTACTTTCAGGGATCTTTTGTCTCGCTCCTTTCGGCTCAACACACACACACACACACACACACACACACACATATATAAAATCATTAAAAATCATATTTTGGCCAAAGTCAGAATTAATTGAACAAACTGCTTTGGTTGATTTAAAATGCTTTTCCCTGTGTTAGCAACTTCAAAGACCAGAGGTGAGATTCCTCTTGAAATTCCTCTTGAAAAACTCCACATGAAAGCAAAACAGACATCTTGAGACTATAAAATGTAAACAGGCCCTGCTCTGGTCGTTGTCAATTTGCATTTACAACCAAGGAACTCTGTTTCACATATAGATGGTAACAAATAGAAGTCATAAAGTTTTGTGAATGGTCATCCTGAATTGGGATGGCTCTAAAAATGTATAACAAGTCTTGTGATTTCCTGCACTCCTAGTGCAAATACCGCTAGCCTTAAGGGAATAATGAATAAATAATGTAATTTTTATATTACTATTTTTCTGTCTGCTTTAACCAAACTTTTTCTAAAAGGTCGACTATATATATATGTATATATGTATATATATACACGTATGTATATGTACACACACACACACACATATATATCTTGAATTGATGTAGTGTGTGCACCGTCTCTCCCTTTAGGGTATGAACTTCTTAAAGACAGGGACTGCTTTCACTTTTCTTTGTATCCATAGCACCAAGAAAGCACTTAACAAAAGCTTGTTGATTCACATATTTACTGATGAGTCAGTACTACCATCTGGCAACTACTTTAAATCAATGGAGGTAAATTATATTAGGTTACTTTATTTGGAACAAATACCTTTGCTAAGAATGCTAGTTTATCACAACAGATCTAACACTTTTCCAGCTTAGCATAAAATTTGGCTCTATGTAATTGTGCTTATTCTATTGCACACATTGTACAAAGTCAACAAAATAAATTGAGATATTTACCATGTATAACCCTTGGTTGAGTGAGTATTAGAAGATCATGTTTTTGAAACCCTGGGACATAGCCAATGTATTACAAAGATCAGATAGTATTAACAGTACAAATACTGTCTCTACTGGGTCTAAAATGTAGTCTTCAATTCATTTGCCCTTGTAAATATGAATACAATCTTAATTAGGTCTAATTTTGTGAAGTTCTAAGGTTCCCCTAACTCATCTAAGAGGTCAGAGATCAGGAGAAAATGAATATTGGTCCCACACCATGATTACATTCAAGGTCTAGTAATTATAGCATAGTTTTATTTTTTTTTCTTTCCTTTTTTTTCTTCCAGGACTTTCTACTAGGACTGTTTGGGGAAGTGGGTGGGTCAGGCAAACTACTACTGAATGTTGATTTCAAGGAACTCCTCAATGACATAGTTAGTTCTTGAGTCAGGTCACAAAATATACATGCCCCATAGTAGTAGTCATGTAGTGAGTCATAATCAAACCAAGCCATTGTGTGAAGTCAAGGCTTTGGCTTTCCTGGCACTGGCTACATCAATAAAGTCATGAGTTTGGAAGGGCAACTCCAGATTGCCTCTACCTTCTAGCTCTTGCAAATGACTTATGGCTATTTGGTCAGTGGTCGAACAATTTGGGATGCTGTACTTACTGGTAGGTAAAGGGACTTTGATCTATGTGTCAATCCATATGCAGATTCTGTGGTGTTTGACATTGGACCCTAAGTACCATTGGGAAAAATAGAGAACTGGTTAGTTTAGAATCAAGGTTTCCCAGTGATTACCAGTGTGGACAGCTAAAGAACCAATTTCATGAATTACTATAGCTAACTGGGGCTCTTTTATTTTGTTTTTGTATTCTCAGCAAGTAGCTAAGGACCTTGTACAAAGAAGTTGCTTAATATGTTGAACAGAATTGAATTGAAACAAATATCCATTGGTGTAGCTCGAGGGCAGGTTGAATCCCTCTCCCCCTGGTACAATATATGAGGTTGGTAGGCATCCTGGTAGTCTACCTAGATGACATAGATAGGGGGATTCCAGCTTCATAGATAACAACAGCAGGGACCTTGCTAAAGAAAAAGGTCCTGGGGAAGAGGTCTTTTTGCAGTTCTGTTACTCTGAGAGCCTACTTAAGGAGCTTACTTGCTCAGTTCCCTTTTCTGTTCTCCTTTGTAGGCCCTTTAGCTTGTCTCATGGAGGCCTAGCTGATGGAATAAAGAGGCATAACTCCTTCTAGTTTCATTGGTTCTTCCTTGGGGGCCAGTAGGAACCAACTCCTGCCTAATTTCCCAAAGTCCTCAGGGTCAAGCTTGGGGCATTTCTTCAAACTGGAGCCTTCTTTAAATGGCATGTTATATTCTATGAGAACTAGGGGACTGCTTTAAGAAAATAGAATGGGAAGTATCATGGAGTAGTGAATAGAGAGAAGGGCAGGAAGATCTCTGACACATACTGGCTCTCTGATCCCTAAGTCATTTAGTTTCTCACTGCTTTAGGCAACTCTCCTGAAGCTGGAAATTGTAGAACAGTTGCTGATTCGTATTAATAAAGGGAGTTTCCATTGTGGGAATTCTCTTTTTAATCAATGAAATTACTGGCCCAGATGTTAAAAAAAATAGATTGAAGATACTGTTATTTTGATCAAAAAAGAAATTATAATTCTCTAAGTAAACTTAAAAAAATGCTATACTGATGAATAAGATGAGCAAAGAATATGAATCATTTCAAGAAACAATGGATTGCCTAATTTCAGAAGTCCATTCATAATCTTAAAATTATCTACTTTAAAGGATTACATAATTGTTCACCTACCAAAAGGATTTGGGGGCTTAATTCAAGGAGAATAAGAGTTCAAGTAAGAGGAATACTCCTCTTTAGAAAAGAAAATTCTGAATAAAGTGTTTAAGAAAAGATAATTAAAGAGGAAAGCTGATAGCTTTCTCTGAATTAATGGCATTGAAGCCATTTCTTTGAAGAAAATATGACAGATTGGGTTTCTATGGCTAATTAAATGTTCTAAAGAAAACAGGAGTTAGCAACCAATATTAGTTTGATACCTTAGGGGCTGTGGTATACGTGCTTCTTAGCCTCCCATTTCAATGATTTATATTTATTGACAACAAATGTATAGTGAGTAGCCAGATTATACTATTCTGCTAAATCCTTGGATTGTAAAAACAAAATGGTTATAATAATAACAGGGGCACGTAACTTAACTTTGGTTACGCCTGCTAGGATTGTTACCTCATGTTCTAAATAACATACTGGAGCTATAATTAAAGAGAATGTTGGTGATATATGGCAATCAAGAAGAATGTTTATGCAGGGTTCTATTTTTACTTCTTTTATCAAGCCTAATTACTTGAACTAAACTCTTTTGGCTCCATTAAAGTTATTATTTATTGCTAGTCATTATATGGCATTGTCTAGTTTGGATTTCCAGAATATTCCCAAAGACTAGCATTGTGACTAGTATATGGTAATGATGTAATAAATGTTTACTGATTAACAAATTTTACATAGGTTGTGTTCTTTGTTGTGGCATCCCAGAAGAAGTAAGTACTTTTATTTGTGATCAAAGCATAAAGTTTTACTTAAGCTAAACAAAGATCATCCTTTATAACAAAATTATAAATAGGTCACAGAATCATAGATTTAGAATGGGAAAATACTTTAAATATCTTCTAATCCAATCCCTCCTCTTATAGATGAAGAAATGGAGGCCTAGGAAGGCTAAATGACTTGTCCAAGACCACATTGGTATTAGGATTTGAATCAAGGATCTCTGACTTCAAATATAGATATGTTTAATTACTAAAAATTTATATTTATCAATAATAGTAATTGCCATTTTTCTAATGATTCATCTGGTATCTACACATGTATACCATATCATTTGATTATTACAACAATGCTATGAGGTACACAATATAAATATTAATCCCATTTTATAGATAAGGAAACTGGGGAGAGAGATGTTAAGTGGTACCTTCAACATCTTGTCTTTATACAGCATTTTAAGTATTACAAAGTGCTTTCCTCATGACCTTTGAGGTAGTATTGTCATTATTGTCCTGGCTTTAAAGTTGCGGAAACTGAAACTTAGAGAGGTGTAGTGAATTAGCTTAAGGTCTTGGCTCTGGCAGATTTGTTAACCTGAGGTAGGTAAACCTGATGACCCACTATGACTTTTCCCACTGCACTGTCTGTTAAACTGTTCTTGTTGTGGACAGGAGCCTGGTTCACAATGCTTTGCCATTGTGCATATTCCTTCTACTTCCAGCTGTAGAGGGGACTAGATAGCATTTGAGGTCCTGTCTAAATCTGAGATTCTGCAAATTACCTTTAAAATAAAATATGTATTTATTTTTTCTACTTTTAGGATATTTTTAGAGATAATCAATTATTCTGTCACCAGCATTTATTATGTGACTATTATTGTGCTAGTGTGTGGGATACAGAGACAAAAGTAAAAATCCCTCCCCTTAAGAAGCTTACATTTTATTGGAGTCAACTGTGCATACATATGTTTATACAAATATATACAGGATAAAAGTATTAGTAGTTGAGAGAATTAGGGAAAGTCACAAAAAAAATGATAGAGAAAACCAAAAGGAAACAGCTCTAAGGTCCTCCTTCATTCAATTCAGGCCTGGAAAAGAAGACTATCAAAATCCTGGGGAAGCTTCAACAGAGACAAGGCCAGAGAAAGAAAAGTCAAAGCATGAACTGTGATAGAGTCATCAGTGCCCAGGTAGCCTCACTTGAGGAATATTAAGAGAAAGAGCCAGACCAACATCTAGGTATCTCAGCACCTGGCTATCAGGCTGCCTCAAGGAAGGTATAGCAGGAGACAAGATCAGATCTAGGCTCAGGGTAATTCAGTGCCCAGTGATGGCAAAGGAGGTATAGGAGGAGATGGAGCCAGAATAGTAGTGTCCAGTCAGTATAGTTCACAGACTGCAGCTCCATCACTGGGCAGCCACATCTGAGATCCAGAAGGATACAGGGGCAGTCCAGCACCCAAAGCACCTCAGTAATTCAATGTCCAGGCAGCTTATTTCCAGGACAGCTGATGTCTGGGCCACAACAATAGTGGGAAGGGGCAGGACAGTACTTGGGGAAGAAAGACACCTAGGATCTCCTAGAAGACCTGCTATCAGCACAGTTAGCAATAGCTGGATAAGAACCAGGCATGTGCTGAAGCCAGCTCAAACTGCCTCTGAGAGAACCAATTCTTAAATTTTTAGTGTGAACATTTACACTCCAGAAATTAGCAAAGCTATAAATCAAGGTTTTGTTGATTGTATATATATAAGTGATGGAAGAAAATGTTAACATTACAGATTAAACACAAAAAGTATGTTATGTGTACATTATTGTTTTTTATTTTTGAAGAGCCAGTTGTTGAATATATATCAGAACACCCCTAATAAGTGACTACCAGGAAAATGAGCCAAAACATAGTAATTCTGCAGAGGGCATGGCCTACCGTGTTTCCTCGATAATAAGACCTATCCCGAAAACAAGCCCTCCCCTTACTGTGTAAGATTCCTCTAAAATAAGCCCTCCCCTGAAAATAAGCCCTATTGAGATTGCTACTGTAGTGAAGGTGATCCCCTGCGCTACACGCTACATTACGGTACTCTCTGTATGCACCGTGCCCCCCCCCCCGGGTGAAACGCATGCCGCGCTCCGAGCTGCATCCAATCAGAGCTGCAGCAGTGAGCGCGTCATCCTGTTCTTCCCCAGTGATTTGCTTATTGAATAAAGGTACATTTTTTTGTTCACATTTACCTGTTTATTAAAATTGCTGTCAATGTTCATTAAAATAAGCCCTCCCCTGAAAATAAGCCCTCTGGTGTTTTTCTGTCCAAAAAAATAATAAGACAGTGTCTTATTATCGGGGAAACATGGTAGTCTTAATCACTGCACACAGGACCAAGCAAGACCTGCCCACACCATCCAAGAGTACAAGAGGGAGCAGAAACAGATCTAAACACAAAATGCCAATTCAGAAAATGAGCCTGGAGATATGATTAAACAGAACAAAACACCAACAGGGAAGAAATACCTTGGGACTAAGAGAAGCCCAAAGTGCAAATTCAGAAAAAAGGAGTAACTTCCAAACAAGTCAAGGGAGAGCCTCAGATGAATAAAAAAGTCTTGGTCATAAAAATCACATAAATATCTAGCATAAGTGAAACAAAACCAAAATGTAATATTTTTGTTTTTTTTTAAATATGATGATTGTTTGGAATGAAAATAAAATATAGATGTACTTAAAAAAAGATTCATGATTAAAGACTAGTTTATTAAAAACAAGTTATTACTTGTAACCACAGGTGTGAGCTTTGACTTTCTTTGAATGTTTTTTAGTGAACAAAAATATATTTTTAATCCATTCTACCTTGTGCTTCCTTTGAAGAAAAAAGGAGTAAAAAATCTCTTCTATCAAATATACGTAATTACACAAAACAAACATACCCTTATTTCCCACATTGGCCATGTAAAAAAAATTCCAGAAATGAGGGACAGTCAGTAAAAATGCTAGGACTTAGGAGATGCAGGAGTTTTTGTTCAAGGTACAGCAAAAGGCCAATGTCAGTGGATCACAGAAGATTTAAGGGTAATGTAAGAGGTAAGAAGACTAGAAAATTGTGTGCGTGAGGGCAGGTTGCAAAGGGCTTTGAATAGCAAACAAAGAATTTTATATTTGATCTTGTAGATAATGAGTCATTGGGGGTAGGGTAACAAGGTTAGACCTGTACTTTAGGAAGATCCATTTGACAGCTGAGTGAAGGATGGATTATAATAGTAGGGAGGGACTTGTGGCAGGAGCAGGCTATTGTAATAGCCCAATTGTGAGGTGATGAGTCTTGCCAGAGTCCTCCTTAATAAGCTGATCCTTCACCTGGAAGATGGTCATCCACCTGAGAACCAGAGTGACTTGTACATCTAGAGGCTATATCATTTTGCATGCTATCTTGGGATGGAGGGAAGGGCATGCACCACTTCACATTAATTTTACCAGGTTTTTTCTGAAAGCATCCTGCTCATTATTTCTTATAGCACAATAATATTCCATCATAATCATATGCCATAGCTTGGTCACCCCGCTTTCTCAGTCACCAATGGAATGAAACAAGGCTGTGTGCTTGCTCCCATGTTTAGCATGATGGTTTCAGTCATGCTGTCAAATGCCTTCAATGAGAATGAAAATGGCATCAAAATTGGCTACCACACTGACGGTAAATTCTTCAACTTGAAAAGGTTACAAGTCAAGACTGAAGTGGAGGGTATGTTGGTACATGACTTTTTGCTTGCAGATGATTGTGTACTCAATGCAGCCTCTAAAGCTGAGATGCAAGAAAGTAGATTGATTCTCTGCTACTTGTATTAATTTTGGCTTAACAATTAACATCAGAAATACAGGTGCTCCATCAGTCAACACCACACCATCCATATATGGAACTATCAGTTACAACAAATGAAGTTTTGAACATTGTGGATAAGTTCATTTACATTAGCAGTATACTTTCCAGGAATGTACACCCTGATAATGCGGTTGGCACATGCATTGCCAGAGCTAGCTTAGTGTTTGGGAGACTCTAAAAGGAAAAATGTGGGAAAGAAAAGGTATTAGATTAACTACCAAAGTAAAGGTCTACAGAATCATTATGCTGACTTCATTGTTGTGTGTCTGTGAAACCTGGACAGTATACCAGGGCCATGCCAAGAAACTAAATCGCTTTCATCTGAATTGTCTTAGGAATATTCTGAAGATAACCTGGCAGGGTAAGATACCAGATACTGAGGTCCTTTCTCAAACTAAACTGACAAGCATTCAAACTCTACTGCTGAGAATCCAACTCTAATGGGCTGGCCGTGTTGTTTCAATGCCAAATGTATGCTTGCTAAAAAGACTATTTTATGAATAACTCACAAAGGGCAAGCACTCACATGGTGGTCAGAAAAAGCTATACAAGAACACTTTCAAGGTCTCTCTTGAGAACTTTCGAATTGATTGTGTGACGTGAGAGACACTGGCACAGGACTGCTCAGCATGGCATGCTTTTATCAGAGAAAGTGCTGTGTTCTATGAGCAAAGCAGAATTTAAGTAGTTCAAAAGAAATGTAAAATGGGCAAATTTAGAGAATCCACCCCAAATGTTCACATGGATCATTTGTGCCTGACCTGTGGGAGAGCATTCTGAGCTCATATTGGTCTGATGAGTCACAGCTGGACACACTGTAACTTGATTCTAACATAATGACATCATTTTGGTCCTCTTCAAGAATGAAGGACAACCAATGCCACAGCTTGTTTAGTCTTTCCCCAATTGATGGGTATCCCCACAATTTCTTATTCTTTGCCACCACAAAAAGAGCTGCTATAAATATTTTTGTACACATAAGGCCTTTTCCCCTTTTCTTTGATCTCTGGGAGAGTCTTAATATCGGCATTGCTGGATCAAATAATATGCACAATTTTATAGCTCTTTGAGTATACTTTCAAATTGTTCTTGAAGCATTTTTAAGCAGGGAGTAATACATTCAGATAAATGTATTAGGAAGGTTATGTGACCAACTGTGTGAAAATGGATAGGAAAGGAGAGACTGAAGGTAGTCTGGTGATTACTTAAGAGGGTATTATTAAGAGGGTATCCGGAAAATATTTTGGCAATTCATCCCATAATGTTTGGTTTGTTGCTGTTCTAAACCTACCAATAATGTATATATAAGGGATCTTTTTAAAAAATAAATTATTGATATCTTTTCTTTTTATAACATGTGCAGTAATAATAAAGAACTGACCTAGGGTAAACTTATGATGTAGAGCGGCTTAGTATAATGTCATTATCATATATTAATGCCCCCCCAATGGATTTTTCTATATGTATTGTGGGTAATTGCATACACAGTTCTAACCAAGGCTGGGGACCCTCCCCATTACCTAATCCACTGACAAACCCCTTCTGCCTTTTTAATATTCATAATTTCTGTTGGGTAATCAGCATAATTACTCTGTAAAATTGCTGTCTTGTCTTACTAAGTTGTTTCTTTTTGGAACACAGCCCATTGGAGGGTTCATCCCCCATAAATGCTTATACTTGAATAAGAGGGGGTCTTGCCTCTGAATTCTTCAAGATGGTGCCACCACAACACATCATGAAATCACAACAATTTCACTGATCAAAGAGGGGCAGGTTTGGGAGCTGTGCCAGTTAAAGTTTCAAGGCTGTACTTTGGAACAGAATGGGTTCTTAACCCTTTCCTGGGTCACAAAAAGAAAAAAGGTTGGTGTGAATCAGGACACGATCAAAAGGGAATTGAATTTGATTGGAATATCTAACTAGAATTTAGGGAGTCTGACAAACTAAAGTATTGGTTAACTTTAAAATCAGTCTGTGTGTTAAATTGGAAACGACTAAATTATGAGACTCCTATTCATTCTAAAAAATGAAAGAGACCTATGGGTAAATTGGTAACCTATGGGTTTCTTTCAAAATTGTGGAATCCAGATTTGAACTAATTAAAACATGTTCTTAAGTGTGATAATTGGGGTAGACTAAATTGTAATATCAGATTGCCTGTTTTCCAATCTTTGGCAGTGGATTGGATGGAAATATTAGATCCCATAATATGAAGTGTTTGGAAGTTTGCACTTGTATAACATATTACAGTCAGCATTAAAACCATAATCCCATATTCTGTGTAATACCATTTGGAACATAGATCCAGGTAATTGAATTCATTCTGGTCACATTTTAAGTGAAATACTGTCTTTCCTAATTTGATGTTTAAGATAAGTCAGAATTTACTATACTATTTGGCACTAAGATAAATTGGGAAAATGCATAGATCTAAAATTTGTTAACTGGGTGACCTTAAGCAATTACCTCAGTGAGCATAAAGTGCCTAATACATGCCTGGCAGAGGACAGATACTATAAATTTTAACTATTATTAGTAGTTCCTTAATTAGATGTGACCAGTATATAATGCCAATGGTGATGAGATGCTGATTTTCTGTGTAATTTGGAAATACATTCAACAAGATTGAAGTCATGTAGGGGCAGCTAGGTGGTGCAGTGGATGGAGCATCGGCTCTGGAATCAGGAGGATCTGAGTTCAAATCCGGCCTCAGACACTTAAAACTTACTAGCTGTGTGATCTTGGGCAAGTCACTTAACCCCAATTACCCTGCCCTCCCCATTCCAAAAAGCCAAAAAAAAAAAAAAAAGACTGAAGTCACCTAATTGGAAATAGTTTTGTTTCAAGTTTCAAACACATAATTTGCCAGGTTCCTGGAAATCATTTGTGTGGGCAAGGTCATCAACCCTGGAAAAGAGCTTGTTTGGATTATGGAGTTCCTAAACAATGAACTTGGCTTGTTCAAAATTTGCAAGTCAATGTATAATATAGAAATAATTTCTAACAATTGGTCTTTATACCAGGATAAATTTAAATTTGAGAAAACAAGTGAAAGATGTTAATTGAAATTTCTTTTTTTTTTTTTTAATAAGCAATCGGGGTTAAGTAACTTGCTCAAGGTTACACGGCCAGTTATTTCTGGGTGTGGTGCTGAGTTTCTGAGCCCGGATTTGATCCAGGTCATCCTGACACTGGAGCTGGTGCTCTTACTCGCTGAGCCACCTGGCCGCCCCTAAGCAATTGGGGTTAAGTAAACTTGCTCAAGGTTACACGGCCAGGTGTTTCTGGGTGGGTGCTAAGTGTCTGAGCCCGGGACTCGATCTCCAGGTCTTCTCAACACTGGAGCCGGTGCTCTTACTCGCTGTGCTATCTGGCCACCCCTTAATTGAAATTTCTTATGTAAGTCCTGGTTAGTTTTTATTGCTTATTACAACTCCTTAGAAATAAAAATAATTGAATATAGCCCTAAGGTATGATTGGTGAAACTTACCATTTGAGAAGTGTAACTGATATTGTTTGGAGTTTGAGTTTAGGTATGGTTGTCTGATGGCAGTAATCCATCATTTGAGAGAAATGTCACAAGCTACTCAAAGAGAATGTGATCCTGAACTGTTACAGGTAGAGGTTTTCTTCTGGAAAAAGTGGAGATAACATTAACCTAAAGTGGGATTAACCTAAGGTAGGATCCTCTAGGTTCAGTTTCCCCATTGTGTTCCTTTGAAATGGAATTTGCCCACCTGGCTATCCTGAATTTGGGTACTTGGTGGAATTGTTACTGCATGGATGGTTGGAAAAATGTGACTCTTAGCTAAAATCAAACAGAGCTAGGGATACTTTATCCTGTTATGTATGTGCCCTTAGCCTTAAGCCTGAAGGAATAATTTGATACTGGTATAATCATATTACTGCTTTTTTTCTTTTATAGCAAAATCCTATAATCAGAGCAAGTGGGCAGTAAAAGATATATGCATAATGTATGTGATATCTTGCTGTTTTTATCTGAATCTGCAGTCATTTTATGACCTAAGCAAGAGTTAAATTAGTGTTTAAACTTATATGTATAAGCTTTAATTCCTGAAGTATGTAATTCTTTCAGAATGATGAGTATAATTTGAGTAGGGTAAATAAGCTTGTGAAATATTGCAAATCTAATAAGTTTTGAAGTTAAAGTTAGGAACTTATTTTGTTTTTGCTTAAGGAATAGGATTTCAGTACAATTTAGAGATAAAATAATGTTCTTAAATGTTTCAAAAATGATGTAAGAATAACTGGGTATTGGTACAATTGATTGAGGGGGTCTAGCTATCATTCTATTAATTACTGAAACTAAATCAGAAACATCTTCAGTTTTGTTTGGGAAAGGGAATTTCAGTGTAATCAGTCTTCTTAATGGTAAATAACTTAATAAAAGTTAATTTCATTACAAATATGTTTTATTATGCACTCTTTTGGAATTACTTAAGTATCCTCCCAAGTCTTTTAATATAATTGGAGTAAAGTTAGCCTCTTATAAGTAAATTCATTTCTATAACTATTGAACCCAGGGGTGGAATGGTTCTACCTATAAGAGTTACTTATATTTTCATGTATAGGGTTGGATCCTCAATAGCATCTGATCCTCCTAAAGGAATTGGAACCAGATAATTTAGTCCTGTATATCAATTTACATTGTAAATAATTTTAATGAGGCTCTTTGTTTATTTGTTTCCCCCCATTTTGACACCTCTTCTTTTAAAACATTTTCACATTAGTCACATTTTAAAGAATTAGAACCAGTGGGAGAAACCATGAGAAAGAATGAAAAAAAAAAAAGAGCAAATAGTATGCTTTGATCTGCATTCAAGCTCCATAGTTCTTTTTCTGGATGTTGACAGCATTTTCCATCATGACTGGCACCACTTTCCCTTATATTTTTGCCCTGCATATTGAATTTGTGTGTTATATTTGTGTTGCCAGCCTACAGATCATTTAGTGCAGTGGATACTAGCCCATACCCACTCATGGATGTAGGCTGTGCTCAGTTTCAGTAAACCTCCCCTCTGTGCCCCATTGAGGCAGGGCCAGCTATAACCCCCTTGTCAGTCTGAAGAAGTTACAGAAGCCAAGACCTTCATCTCTCTCCCAAATGAATGTTTCCCAGTTCTTTGGGGGGGAATGATGGAGTCTAGCCACTGTCCCCAGCTCCAGTAGCCACTGCCCCCAGTCCCAATATCCTGGCTTCCTCAAGTTACACAGAGACTAGACCCCCACCCTGTATCAAGAAACCCCTCTTATATTTTAATATTCATATATTTTGTATTGATGTAATCACATAATCCTCAATAAATGTCTTTGCTTAGGTTGGAGATAATCTGAGTCTGTGAATTCTTCGGAGAGGATCCTGCAATATACCTTGAAACTCAACAGTAGGTTGTTACCTTAAGTGGTATAGCAAGGTTCATGGAAGGGTTCTTTTTTTTTTTTTAAAGGATAATACATTCTTGAAAATATTTTGGCTGCAGAGGTAAAATAATATGGAAGAAAAAACTGAAGATATGTGAGGTGATGATCCTTGCAAGGAATATTGAAGGGGAAAGGATGGGACTAATTAACTAAAGGGACTAGGAAGAGAGAATAACTTTGGCAAGGAGGCAGGCTACACTTCTTCCTAGGAAATCCAAGTATCTTGATGGGGGTAGCCCTGGATCTGAATCCAAGAGCTTTGGGAATAGCAATGTTTCCAAGATCCCATTGCCCTCTGACATAATCCTGGGAAGCAATCTAGATGCAGCCTGACAAATATTCCTGAAGGTGCTTCAGTCACAGCTACAGAAGACCTGGAAAACAAAGTTATTGCCACCAAAGCCCTTGGCACTCTCAAATGGCTTAACATTAGATATTGATTTTTTTTTCCCAGTGGAAATGCCATAAAGAAGAGATATTAACATGTTTTGCTGATGCACCAGGGAACTTTTCCATTTTACTTGCAGCTGAAACCTTTCATATGAGTTGTCTCCCTCATTAGAATGTAAATTCCTTGAGGGCAGGGACTGTCTTACTTTTTAAATTCCAGTGCTTAACACATAGTTAAATAATGAAGTACTTCATTCAATTAAGGAGAGTACTCTGGTGCTGGAGAAGTCAACATATGTTAAAGAAGAGGTATAAGATTTGTCATATTCTTTTTTTCCTTCATTTAGTTTTAAAATAAAAATACCAGGTTTTAGATAGAATCAGAGAAGGCTGAGCTCTCATGATTAAGAGAAAGATTAGTTGTGGAATTTTCTAACAGAAATATCTGCATCTCCTTTTATCTCATCCACAATACCACTTCCAATTCTTGAAAATAATTGGTAGGCTTGACAAAGAATCCTGGTGCTTGAAAGTGTTTGTTGCTGTTTGTCCTTTTTTTCTCATGGAGGTAATGCCATGACACTCCAGTGAATTAGATTTAAGTGAGGGGGGGCTGTGCAAAAATCACCAGACTCACTTTCTCCTCTAGAGGCATCTGGGTCTAGTGGCTAAATACACATCAGCAGGACTGGAGATGGCCTCCTTGCAAGCGTTTAGTTGATTCATGATAAGCCTAGGTGTCATAGTGGACAGAGTGCTGGCCTGGAGAGTTCAAAGCCAACCTTAGATAATTACTAGCTATATAACCTTGGGTAAGTCACTTAACCCTGTTTGCTTCAGTATCTTCACATCTATAAAATGAGCCAGAGAAGGAAATAGCAAAGCACTCTAATAATTGTTGAGCACAACTCCACCCTTCCCTCCCCCAATTAATCCAAGCAGGAATTTCAGCCTAAGGTAAAATCCCTGTTCCATTCTTCCCAGACCACTGCCCTCCCCACCCACCCACCAGATATCCCCATCTCCGCTCATTCATTCTAGATTCCCTGTCCCTCTGCCTAGGGATAAACTTCAAGGGCATGGGAAATTCAAATATACAGTGACCAATCACGGATTGTAGTTTCAGCTTACGTCACCTGACTATTGTAATCTCTTAAAAAACCAGCACATTGTCCATGCCAATTCACTGTCTGATCTGGGTATGTGACCCCGGCAGTCCTGAGGTAATAAAATCTGCTTCCAAATTTACTCTGGGGGATCATCTAATATTCCTCAGTTAAGACACCAAAGGAGAGTTTGAGCTTCCCAAGGTGATTTAGTTATTTATGAAGGAATACACTGGTTCTTACTCTATAGTTATCTTTGAGGCATGTAAATCTCCTCTCAATCAGCCCTCCTATTGTTAAGCCTCTAAATGTAGTTTAGTCTGTAACATGACTTAGTTTACCTACTAAATTTAACTGGATTTGTCTTTTTTGGGGGTTATGTAAGATTATGATTCTGTTTAAGTTTTACGGCCTAAGAGAATGTATGAGATTGCCATATATCAAAAATTATTTAGCTAACAACTTTCTTGGTTCAGGGTTTTTTCTTTTTTAACATTCTGAACCTCTACTTTACCACTATAAAACCTAGGTTTTTCCCTCTATAATTTTCTGCATTGTGATAGGTTTATTTGGCAGCAGTAACCTACCACCTGAACTCACAAATGAGGTATTTCTCCCAAAATGATGAGGGATGGCTCCCAATAGGTTCACCAGGAACTCTGATCTTATCTAAGAAAAGAAAACCTGCAATTCAATTTGGAAAGAATTCAGCTCAGGCCAACTTGGAGTCAGAGTTGTAAAAGTTTATTATATGCCTTACAGTGGGCAAGGATCCTTAGGGAACCTGCAACCTTAAAGGGGTAGAATTAAGATTTATATGGAATCATCCATAGTAGAACTGTGCCAATTATGCTAACTAGGTGATTAAGGGTGGGATTAGGGAGGAGTTAAGGTGGGAACAATGTTTAAAGGAACATGCATCTTTAATGTAACTTCTTAGACATATTGCCCATGATTCACTGGGAAAAAGCCCAAGGTGGGGCTACCTGGAGGTGTGGTTTTAGGAGTGAAACATCACTAAGTAGGCTAGCGGTCAAGGGCTGATGGAGAAAAGCTCAGTCTGCCACCTATCAGTGTCATGTTTGACAAGAGTGATATCTGGAAACCTGGAGACTCAGTGGATAATAGGCTAAGGAGTTAACCCAGAGATAGGGCCCTGAAGGATTCATTGAGGCAGCAGGACACTATACAAGGGGGAGATAATAGTTGCCTAAACTGGAATGTTTATAGATACTTTAGTGAAGGATTCATAGGAATAGTTTGTTATTGTTCCAAGCTGAGATAGTTGTTGCTGGGCAGAGTTATTGCTCGGAAGTTGGGGGTGGTGGGGTGGTGTAATGTAATACCAAGCAAAGGCAACTTCCCAGGTTCAAAATACCAGCATAGGTGCTCTCTATTTTATTCAGTAACAAACCCAGAACAGAGAAGATCAAAACATGACATCATTCAAAATACAGCATTTACTAAGTGTGATTAAATCATCTCCAAGGCCTACCCCACCCCAGGACTTTCCAATCATTCAATCAATTACAAAGTCTCTGTTCCAAATACTTCTCCACCCCTAGGCTATACCTTAATTAAGTCCACCACAAAGCCCCTCTTCTCAAATGGAGATTAGTTTCCAAACATAAGTAAAATACATTCATTTGCTCAACCATAGAACACAAAAAGGTCAAAAGTTCCCCACCCCTGGATCACAATTGAATCTACCCCAGAGTTACATCAAGTTTAAACACAGCACTTAATACCCAAATGGAGGTCTTTTCTTCATCTTGACACGAGGCAAGTTCTCAGCAATCTTAGTTCCTGGAGAGACAAGGCTTAGCAAGGCCATAAGATACATTGCCAGTCCCTTCATGAATTTATCCTCTGTCTGTAGAACAGTCCTAGAACCCCTGAACACATTAGCAAAGCCCTCTCCCAGGATTTCTGTAAACATACAACAAGAAAATCCTTCTTCAGGGCTTCTGAACCAACAGAAAGGCTCCCAGACCCCTGCAACAACAGCACTGTCCTTCACCAGTGGACAGTATTCATTCTGTCTGCCGGACAGTCTCCAGACCCCTGCAACAACAGTACTGTCCCTCACCAGTGGACAGTATTCACTCTCAGTACTGTCCCTCACCAGTGGACAGTATTCACTCTCTGTCTGCAGGACAGTCTCAGGCCTTCTTAACCAAATGCCAGGTTCCAGGACTTCTTCAACAGGACAGTCTTTCACCAGTGGACAAATCTGGCAAAATAACATCAAAACAGACAGACAAAGTACCAGCAAAACAGCCATGTCTCCTCAGTCCTTGGCAGCTCAGGGGGCAGGTCTCAAAAGTCCAGGGCAATTCAAAGCGGCCACCAGCAATCTCTTAGTCTCTCTCCACGAGGTGCTGCTTCCAAAAAAAAAACTTCCGCCTCTCCCTCGTGTCTCTCCAAATCTACGTCACCAGCTCCTCCCAGTCAGGACTTTCTTTTCACATCAAAAAGTCCATCCCACAGGTGGGATTAGCAAGCTCTGGGTTTTAATACAATCAATTTGAAAACCAAGCCCAATACAGGGGAATCTCCACATTCCATTACTATCACAGGTGGGGAAGTTGAAGAGTTAATGCTCTGAGACTGGGTGGGGGTATGATTTTACAAACTGGTTTTACAAATTGATGTTACAAACATAGATCCCAAGCACCCCATCAATAAGACATATATCTCCAGCTTTGCTGTATTCAAATCATCAATCAATCAAAAAAGTGTTTATTATGTGCTAAGCTCTATGTTAAGTTCTGGAGATGAAGTGTGAGCTTTTAAGGAGCTTACATTCTACAATATGAACATATATAAATATATTATGATTCATACAAAATGAATACAAGGTAGTTTTGGGAATGGGTGCTCTAGAAGCTAAGGAAGGGAGAGTAGACAGAGTGCCAGGATAGACCTCAGGAACAGACTTTTCAAGGAAACTAGAGATTCTGCAGAGTTCAGGAGTGATTGTATTCCACTTCCTGGCAATGCTTCTGACTTTTCTGAACTTCAATATTATATGTCCCTATACTCTGGAAGTTCCTTCACTGACTTCAGCCTTCACACCTTGAAAGAAGACATCTTTCCCTGTGGCCTTCTCACCTTGCAACATCCCTGTACTGTGCTTGCCCCCTTTCCCCTTGTTGAGTTCCTTCTCAGGGCTCCATTTTGAAGAATGGTGTTCCTAAACTGCCTTCTGCTTTCACCCTCCAGCTTTTCAACTTCCTTTTTGTATGTCTTCCCACCATTAGAATAAAAGCTCCTTGAGAGCAGTCACTTCTTTTCTGCTTGTCTTTGTATTCCCAGTTTATCGTAGTACCTGACACAAAATACTTAATAAATGCTTCATGCCTTGTCTTGTCAACAAGAAGGATGAAAATTGGGGGCAGCTCGGTGGCAAAGTGAATAGAGCGAAGACCCTGGAGTAAGGAGGTCCTGAGTTCAAATGTGGCCTCACACACTTGACACTTACTAGTTGTGTGACCTTGGGCAAATTACTTAACCTCAATTGCTTGGCCTTCTCCTTTCCAAAAAAAAAAAGACAAAAAATGTGGCAATTAAACCATCATTTTTAACTTTGGAGAGAGCAATTTCAATTGAGGGTTAAGGTGGGAAGCCAGACTAGAGCGAAGAAGTTAAAGGCAGAATACAGACAGTTTTGTCAAGCGGTTTGGCTGAGGAAGGGAGAAAAGATACTGAGGACTTTTAAAGGTTTTACAATTCACATTGAAGTCTCAGTGAAGTGTTATCCTTTTCAGTAGTATTTGTTTTTTAAGGGAGGGGAAAAAAAGCTTCTTTCAAAGCCAAAAGATTTCCAATTGTTGGCCCTAATATTTCATAACCATAACTTTTCCAGTAAACACCTCCTCCCAAACTATTCTGAGTAAAACCCATCCTATTTTCATCCTTTTTTTTTTTAAATTTGGGGGAGGAGCGTTTTTTATAGCCCTACCCCCAAGAAACAAAACAGCCTCCATTCTTTTACATAGCATCAGTTCTAAATGTCACTGTACTAGCTTTTAAGAAGTTCCAATCACTTCTCTTGTGTGGGTTCCTAACCATACCCTTGTTTTAAATGAAATGGGTACTGTGGAACTGAAGAACGAAAACCCCAAGAAATAGATTAAATTTGACCAAATTTATCGATCTTTCCCATTAAGGACATCAGTAGTCTAAAAACCGCAGGGTGGGTTTAGGATTCTAACGAGAGAAACTCTTCCAAGGGGCTTCTTAGAGAAAATTGCGAGGGGCAGGGAAGGAATAGAGGGAAACAGCACCCATGGCAGGAGGGGGTTGGTTGGGGCCGAGAGCCTAACAAGGTAAGGGTCCATCCGCGAGGAAGCACCGAAAGTGACACTTTTCTCAGCACCTCCCCACAACTTTCTCTTAGACCCCACGGAGATTTCTTGCCTTCTCTCTCCCAAGGTCAGTTAGCTCTCTTCCTCCTATTATTGGCCGTGCCTCCCGCCCATGCTTTCCCTAGAGTACAGAGAACCAGAAGAATTAGTACCGCCTCAGAGTTCCGAGGTCCAACAGAGAGAAGAGCTGCACCGTGGGAGAAGTACAGACGAAAGCTCTCGCGAGAGCTCCTCTAACCCACGGGATGTGGGGGGAAGGGAGAAGTGGAACGAATGTTGTGGCGGACAGAGGGGAGGGGAAGTGGATGAGTGGCCCTGCCCTTGGTTTGGGATTGGCCTGAAGTCGAGGAAGAGACCCAGAGTGGAGAGTGACAACAGCAGAGGGGAATGACGGATATGACTTAAGTAGGGTGGGAAGGGCGGGGCGAGGTGGCCAGAAGGGCATTGCGCAGGCGCGGACCCGGAGCCGCGCCGGGGCATCGTTGTTACCTCAGCTCAACGTTCAGCTTGCGCGGACAAGTCCCGACCCCGCGTGCCCTACACCCCGCCTTTCTCCCCATCCCTCCTCGGGGCCCGCCCCCTCCCCCGCCCCCTCCTCTCCACTCTTTCCCCTCCCCCAGCTCGGCGTCGTCGAAGATAAACAATAGTTGGCGGCCGGCGAGCGCGTATCCAGGACCTCGCGCGGCCGGGCTCGGCGGGCGGGCTGAGTGGGGCCGGGAGGGTCCCGGCCATCCGGCCATGGCGGGACTCTACTCGCTCGGGGTGAGCGTCTTCTCCGACCAAGGCGGGAGGAAGTACATGGAGGACGTGACCCAGATCGTGGTGGAGCCGGAGCCGCCGGCCGACGACGAACTCTCGCTGGGGTCGTCGCCGCCGCTCCCCGGGGACGAGACGGGCCCGGGGGGCGAGGGTCCCTCGGCGGCGGCGTCCCGGGAAGGACCTCGCGAGCCTGCGGGCGGCTCCGGGGCCTCGTCGCTGGCCGCGGGCCGCGGCTACTCGCGGCACCGCCGCCGCTCCTCAGTGGCCTTCTTCGCCGTGTGCGACGGTCACGGCGGGCGAGAGGCCGCGCAGTTCGCCCGGGAGCACCTGTGGGGCTTCATCAAGAAGCAGAAAGGATTCTCCTCGGTAGAGCCGGCCGAAGTGTGCGCCGCCATCCGTAAGGGCTTCCTTGCCTGTCACCTGGCCATGTGGAAGAAACTGGGTGAGTGACCGTGACCGTGACCGCCACCTCCACTCCCCCCCCACCCCCTATCCCGCGCGGGCTGCCTTCCCGCCTTCCCTGCTTCTGTCTGATTCCTTTCTGCTTGCACCCCCCCCCACCCCATCATAGCGATATGAGACCATCGCTATAGCAATGAGCTCCCCCCCCCCCGGGGCCCCCCCCCCCCCAGCTTCCCAAAGCCGCAACAGACCATTTAAAACCCGGCGCTAAGTTTTGGTCGAAAGATAAAACTACCCGATCATCCCGCCTTCTCTTCCCGCCTCCCTGAGTCCCTGTTCAATTGAATGTGTCACCCTCCTTCCCCTTGCTTCTTACTGCTCTCTGGAGGACTGGGCACGCTGCGGTCTTCCTCCCCTAGTCCACACTCGGTGTGTGTTCTGTAAAACTGAGTTCTTGACAGTCGGGATTGGGGGTGAATATGCAGAGTAGGATTCAGAATTGTAGAACGGGGTGCTCGCACATCACAGAGTTGAAACCTCAGAGGCCATCTCGACCTAGTTGGCGTCCGAAAAAGAATTTTCCCCGCAGCTTGCCCGACAAGCGGCCCAGCAGGTCTCTTCTCGAAGACCTTATGCTCCAAGTGTTAGGGAGTTTTTCCGTTCCTGGAATCTAAATTTGCCTCTTTACAGCTTAGACTCGTTTTATTTAGCTCCTAGTTCTGCCCCTTGAGATTCCGGCAAAACAAGTCTAACTCCTTTGACCTTCCTAAAGCCCTTTGGAAGAGTTATTATAATACTCTAACCCCCTTCCAGGTTAGACATCTCTAATTCTTAAAGAACTAAGAGAATGTGAGGAAATTCTGTGATAAAGCACTACAGAATGTTTTGAATACTATTACCAGTTGCTGCCTAGTATTCTTTTAGGAATTCTTAGTTTTAGGAATAACAATCCAGATAAATTGAGTAATAACAATATAACTGAAATAGATCTAATGAGGTCTTTTAAGAAAATGCTTGCAAAAATTTTGGTTTTGGAGTATAAGCGACAGTCGCAGGCAAAAGGAGAATATAGTTGAGGTTACTTTGTTGAGTAATTTTTAGAGCCGGTTCCCTAATGCAAGAAAGGCCAGGAGGCTTAGTGAATAGAAGTCTGAACTTGGTTTGGAAGATCTATGTTCAAATCCTGCCTCTAGACTCCAGCTGTAAGACAGACTCACCCATTGAACCTTTGGCATCTCTGTAATAGGCTGTGAACTAGGATGGGGGTGGAGAGGAGGGAGGGAGTTTCCACATAGTGGAAAGCTTCTGCAAAACAAACTCAAAATGTAAGGTCAGGAAAACTTAACTGTTTATTAATTTCTGCGCATGTGTCTTAAATCAATGTAAGATAAAAAAAATCCCTGTTAGGTTTGTGCTTTTCAGAGCTTTTTAATGTTTCTGGAGTAGCATACTTAATTAGCCAAATATGAGATATTTTTAAAAAACGCTGGTATAAGCAAATTGTGCCTGTGAACAAGACGCCTCCCAAAGTCAGTCTTCCATCTGCCTGGCTTTCTGCCCAGAGTTGTTTGATTGAGGTATGGACCAACCAGTCAGCTGTTGAGAGCTATTTCCCCACCAATCCCAGAGGCTCCATTATATATGTGTTTTGTTTTTGAGTATCAAGAAAGGAGTTGAAAGCACTACAGTTGATTCTAGAAGTATAACACTTTTGTACACAGTTGTAACAAGGTGCAAAGGGCAAGACATAAGGCATTATTTAATATTACTGTTTACACGTAAAGCACTTTGTTGTAAATGGAATTATGGCAAATTTAGTATATAAATAAAAACATACCACCCTAGCAACCTTCTGGTTATTGACTCAACTAATTTGCTTAGAAACACTCTTGCTGTTATTTTTATAAATCATGGATTAGGCCTTTGTTTATAAATTTGTATTTCTAGAAGAGAGATTTTCCAGAGTTATTCATAAATGCTTCTAGGCTCTTTTAGGACAAATAAGGCAAAGAAAGTATGTTTTATACCACAAACTACAGGCAACCCTGGATAAAGTAAGCCTCATTCACCTAAATGGTTGTGTTCTTTAAATTTCTTTTAGAGCAAAGTACACAAGAAAGTATCAAAGGCTTGACACTAAAAGAGGTGTATTTAACGTATAATATTAAAAGAATCCTCCTACTTAGTTTCTTGAGAGAAAACACTTAATAAAGTGGTTTCTAACTATCATACAAATTCTAGCATACAATGGAATCCACAGCATAAATAAGTTGTGAGAATAGTTAAGTAAAATAGCATGTGTGATTTGGATGAAGGGTACATGCATTCTTATTCTTGATTAGGTTTCTTTTTGTTAGAGGAGAGGACTGACTGGTTTATGTTTTCTAGTATCAGTTTTGCCTAGTGTTTTTGGCTAGAGTTTTATTCCCATGTAAATTGTAAAATGTAGTATTATTAATTTTTTTGCTTCTACTTTGATCTTTAATAATATGTCAATAGATCCTTGGGTTTGCTTTTGCTCTGCAAGGCCCAGTGATACTTTTACATTTATATTTTACAATTTGTTTAGCCACCGGGTATACAATTTGTTCCCAGTTTTAAAATGACAAAATACTGTTACTACAGATAAATTTTATCAACAGCTTTCTTGATGTAAAAACCTTCTAGTGTATCCCATTTTCCTTAAGAGATTTGTCTAGTTGTACTTCTGAGAACTTCATGGTTTAGTGTGACCAATGGAAAAATTTTCTCTTGGCCTCCCCTAGGTATCATTCCTCCTGTGGATGATAGGAGAAATTAGTTCATCCAAAAGAAAGGGAAAATTACTTTGTTATCATGTTGAGGGAATAGGATATTATGGAATTTATAATGGGTTGTATTATGACTAAATACTAATACATCATTTTCTTTCTATTGCTTACTAATAAGCCTTATCATTTTAATCCCTACCCTCCTTCTTGCCCATGTGTTAGAAATCTGTTATTGCTTAATTAATTTGGGCCTCCACTTGAGCAGAAAAATGAGCAGTGTTTCATAAATCTGTTTTCTTGAAAAAACACATTTTATCTGAAATTGATATCATTTTGAAAGATATGGGGACAGCTAGGTCATGCAGTGAATAGAGTACCAGCCCTGAATTCAAATGGGGCCTCAGACACTTGGTAGCTCTGTGACCATGCGCAAGTCATTTAACCCCACTTGCCTCCCTTTGAGCCCCTTCTCCCTACCTGCCCCCCAAGAAAGAAAGATCCAGTGTTTTTTTTTCTTTGTCCATGTTGCTTTCGAGGAAGATGGGGTGAGAAATCTAGGAGAATAATATCCAACTTCAGTCATCTATGACTTTTATTTCAAACAGGCACTGTGTTAATATAACTATATCATGATAAAACTTTAGAGGAAAATGAATATTGTATTATTTAGTTTAGGGAAGTTTTATTAATAATTAATGCTGTAATATCTCTTGGTGGACCTAATTAAGAGAATGATAAAAGTGATAGAAGAAATCTTTTTCACCTCAGACTCAGAGCTGGAAGGAACCTTAGACTTAATCTAATTCAGTCCTTCTTCCCTTCAATTCATTTTGTAGTGGAGGGGACTGAGACTCAAAAGAAGTTTAAATGATTTGTTGAAGGTCACAAAGCTAGTTAGTAACAGAGCCAGGTACTCAAATTAACAGGTTGTACAGTGAAGGTTTAATGGGCTTTAGTGTGAAAGAGAAGTTGGTAAATACTTTAAGGTTCATTTATCTGCTGCCTAACCTATAATTTTTCCCTTGAGTTATACTCTCCTTTGATGATGTTTTAAGTTTGTGAGAATGCATCTATACATTAATTTTATGTGATTATGTTTTTAAAATTGTAAATAAGTTGGATCTAGTGAAAAAGCTACTTCTAATGTCTTTTTATAAAAGGCAAAGTATGTTAGAATCCTTAACTTTAAAATTTTAAAAATCTTTTAAGTTATATTTGTTTTATGAATTTTTTTGTAATTTAATTGAACATCTATAGCTCCTAGTGATTAAATAAATAAATTCTGGGCAGGAGAAAGAGACACATGGAAAGACAAATATGAAAAGTATACTTGTCTCTATTGGGCAGTATATATAAAAATTGTAGGATTTACTAGTATTTCTCAGGTTTTTTTTTTTAATTAAATTGTTAGATTTACTATTCTAGGGAACTCTTAGGTATCTTGTGCCTTTTTTTCAGGATGTTTGTATGAATATAATTTTTAAAGACAACTGTCATTTTTTTTCTTTCTACATATTCTCTAATCACCTAATAAACTCCATCAAGGTTGTTGGTTGACTTTTTTTTTTAACTTCCATTATTATTGATGGATTCAACTTTACCCCAGTCAAGACGTTGTTAACATTTAGGTTCCTTTAATTCTCTGTGGGATTTTAAAATAGTTAAGCCTTTGTATTTGGTATTGTACTGTGGTATCCTATGGCATCATTTTTTCACTTTTGTGATTTTTCTTTGTTTTTAAGTTTCTGGCTCCTCTTATGTGTTGTAGATGTTTAATAAATCAGCTTTCTCTAAAGTTAAGATTGAATAGGAAACAATAAATAATCTGTCCAGCCATTAGAAGTAAGTAGCTTAACATACAGTTTAACATATACTAGCCTCTAAATATAAAAACACAATCTAAAACCAAAAGAATATGCAGAAGTAATAGAAATAAAATTGAGTAGTTTTATTTTGAGGTAGAAACGCTGGAGGATTGAACTAGATAAAACATTTTTGATACTTAACAAATAGGATAGTATTGACATTTCCTTAAATTTCTTTGCTTTGTGGAATTTATATCTGTTGTGATTAAATTCTAAAATTATAGTAGTACCATGTCTATTTTTTGTTAAGTTTGTGTTGAAATATACAACAATAAAACCTACATTTCTTTTCTCATTACAGCAGAATGGCCTAAGACTATGACTGGCCTCCCCAGCACATCGGGCACAACTGCAAGCGTAGTTATCATCCGAGGTACAAAGATGTATGTAGCTCATGTGGGAGACTCAGGAGTGGTCCTCGGAGTTCAGGACGACCCAAAAGATGATTTTATCAGAGCTGTGGAAGTGACACAGGACCACAAACCTGAACTTCCTAAAGAAAGAGAAAGGATTGAAGGACTTGGTGGGAGGTAGTGTATTGTTAAGTTTTTTTTTTCTTTCTCTGTCTTACTCACCTTATAGTAAAGATACAGTTTCTGTAACCTTAGTTGTATTAAGGATGTGTGTGCATATATCAAAATCCTTAGCACATTTTTCTTTTACTAAAGTTAGAGGCATTCCTCACTTTCTTCTCCACGTTGTGGTACAGTGGAAATAGTGCCAGGCCTGGAGTCAGGAAGACCTAATTCAAATCTGACTTCAGACACACTGGCAGTGTGACCCTGGGAATTTAATCACTTAACGTTTCTTTTAATTCACTTTCTATAAAAAGAGGAAACCTCCCAGGGTTGTTGTGAGGATCAAATGAAATAATAATTTTAAACGATTAGCATGGTTCTGGGCACATAGTAAGTGCTGTATAAATGTTAGCTATAAAAATAATGTTTGTAATATTATTATTATTATTACATCGGAGGAATTCTCTGGTTGTCTGTGATTACCTTTTGCTACACAACCAGCTCATCTCTTCCTGCCCTATAATCCCTTTGAGAGATCTTTTATTCCTGCTCTTTGCAATTACTACTTAGATTTTGCTTCCTAGTCACACCTGCCATGTCCCTCTGTGTGGTACTCATATTTAGTTTTTCACAGGCCATGGTGGTCTGCATCTTGCTGCCACTTGGAAAATGGTAGTGTTGGAAAACTGGGCTTTTACTTTCATGGCAAGTTTAGGCTCTGAAATCTTCTAAAAGCAATCCAGACTGCTCTCCTTTTCAACCCTTAGCCCATCTTGTTGGCTACCTTTATTTCCTGTCTCAGATATACTACTTATTGGACAAACTCTTTAGGTTGTCCATGCAAATGCATGATGAAACCTGGACTTTTGACATTGTTTTCATTCACTTAACCTTCCCTGTGTAGATGGACAGGCCAAATTCCTTTGAGTGATTATGGAGGCTTTAAAGTGTCTTGGGGCGAGATAAAATCAGCACAGTGTTATCTGTAGCTTATAGTAAGGATGACTCTAACAACAATGGAAGAGCTCACCATCCACAGGGAAGCCCTCTTCAAATTGAACTTTCTGCTATTTCTCTTCCATCATAGTGGCAAATAAATTGTTAGTGAGAGAATAACATCCTGTTTTATGTCTTTCACTTGATGTTTATGATCAGAAGATCACTGAATACTATTATTTCTGTTACATTTTCTAAGGTATCCCTAATGATGTTGATTTATAAAGGGAAACATTTTGTTAAAAAAGAACACATAAGGTAGCATTTTGTTCTAACATACACACACATACATATATGCATGCGTGTGTGTATAAAACCAACAAAAATATGTGCATAGTACTTATGTTCTCAACACCTTTCAATAAATTGCAAAATGGGGAAATTTGGTCCCTTGTTGAATGGAAAGCCTGCCTTGTTCCTTATTAATAGCCTCATTGAGTTCCTTTGATTTGTATATAAATGGATCACTCTGTTAAAGGTTCTGTGTAGTTGGAAAAGTAGCTAGATAAGTTTGTAGTTTTTGATGTTCACTTGGTATTTTTTTGTGTGCATATTAATAAGGTCTAAAACTTTTGCTGTCTTCATCTCCTTTGGAGACCTTGCTTATTCGTTCCTTAGTGGCCTCACAATTGTTTTGCATCTGGCATGGATTTTTTCTCTGTATATACATTTAATCTAGTCCACCTTATTTTTTCATCTGTATTTTCTTTTAAGTGTCATATCTTCTGTGATATTAGAGTCCAAGTATGATGGTTCCCCTATTTTTTGCACATTTTTTTCCATTTTTTCTTTTGTTGCCTTCTTTTCATATTTAGCCTTAAATGCCCTTTGGATGACTTTCCATACTGTGATATCTTATCAGGTTTTTACTTTCATCACTTCTCACTGATTTAAGATTATAATGCTTATCTTCGCTATTTTCCTTTTTGATTTGCCCTAGAGATGAAATATCTCCTTTCCTTCCTACCATTAGCATTGCAGTAGATGAGCAGATAATACCAACCTGAAAGTCTTTCAGTAAAAAATTGTTACACCTGGGTCAACTAGGTGGCTCAGTGAAAGTAAAGCTCCAGCCTCTGAGTCAGGAGGACCTGAGTTCCGAACGGGCCTCAGACACTTTAACACAAAAAAACTAGCTGTGTGACCTTGGGCAAGTTATTTAACCCCAATTGCCCTCCAAAAGGCAAAAAAAAAAATTGTTACTCCCACTCCCTCAAGTCATTGTTAAAGGCTGTATGATAGGCTTAGTGATTGGGGTTCTAGAATGAGGCATGGTTCAGTGTGAGGTTGGAGGGAGGGTTGAGCCAAAACCAATATTCAGATATTTTTTCTCTTGCCTGCTGAAGCTAGATTTTACTGTTACTGCTTTCTTTCCTTCTGTCCCTGCCAACTATATGTCTACAAGCAGGTATTTTTGAGACTTGAAACTTAAATTAATTTTATTAGTATATTTTCATAGTTTAAACCAAGGGCTTTTAACTTTTCCATGTTGCAGATCCCTTTGGCATTTTGGTAAAGCCTAAGGATACCGCAAAATAATGTTGTTTTAAAATGAGTAAAGGATTGCAAAGGAAACCAGTTATATCTTATATATGTTGACTATATTGAGATCAATATACTAAAAAAATTTATGGAGCCCAGTTTTCTAAACTGAAATGTAAGATCAGCTAGAAGCAGGTAGTAAAGTAATAACATAAGAATATATTTAAATACATTTCATTGAGATTAAAGCTTTGTTTTAAAATTTATGAAATTAAAAAAAATAGTGCTTATGGTTATTTATATTCCTTGTGAGGATCTCATGTTGGTATTGTGTTTCTTTCATATGGTCCAATCCATAGATCCAAAAGATCCAAGGTTTTTTTTTTTAATTTTTTTTCCAAATGCTTTAACTTCTGATTTACATCATTCATTTACACCAGATTTTGAGTTAAAAATTTTCTCCCTGTTTTTCCCCTACCCACCGCCCCAAAATAGCAGTCCCACAGGATATCCCCTCCTCCAATCTACTCTCTCCCATATTTTCTCCCATACCCCTTTCCACTTTTCCAGTGGATCTATATGCCCCTGTGCCTGTATATCTTATTTCCCAATTACATGTAAAATGGTATTAATAATAGTATATATATATATATATATATTTGAATATTTGATTTTAAAACTTTGAATTCCAGATTCATTCCCTTCCTCCCTTGTCACCCACCCTTACTGGGAAGATAAGCAGTTCAGTATAGGTTGTACATGTGTGGGTAATGCAAAACAATAACATAGTAGATATATTGTAAAAGACTAACTATATTTCCCTCCCTCCTTTCTCACCTCCCACTTGTTCTATTCTCTACTTTGATCCTGTTCCTTTTCAAAAGTGGGTGCTCCCAACTTCCCTCCCCCCCCCCAGCCTGCCCTCCCTTTCATCATCCCCCTCATCCGCTTCCCCCCTGTCCCCCCCTATTCTCCTGGAGGGTGAGATACCCTATGTAGTATGTATTTCATTCCCTCCTCAAGTGAAATTATGGGAATAAGGTTGATCCATTCCCTTTTGCCTTCCTATTCTTCCCCCATGAGATATTTCACATTGCCTTCTATTCTTTCATTTGTTTGGATCTGTTTAACAGCATCTTGATTTCTTATAAAGTCACTAGCTTCCATTTGCTCCAGTCTAATTCTGATTCTTTTTCCATCTGGCAAATTTGGCTTTTTAAGGCATTCTGTGCCTCTGCGCCAGCCCCCTTAATCTTCCTGGCCCCCATCATCTTCATGGCCTCTGCCCAATTGATATTTTTCTTGGAAACTTTTGGTGCAGGAGTTCTGACTTCATTGTCTTCCTCCTTTTCCATCCTTTGATCCTTTTTGTCCCCAAAATAGGAGTCTAAAGTTGGATTGCTGAGCTTGCTTTGCTTCCTTTGTTTGCTCATGTTGTCACTCAATTACTTGACTTTTGAGCTTTTTGCCTCAGTATAGCTCTGCTTCCAAAGAGGGGAGCTTTGTCCCAAATTGCTGGGGTTTTCTCAGCTGCTGGAGCTATTAGTTGGCTACCCTCTCTGAAGCCTCCACGTGTCTCTGGTACCTGGTCACACCTTAGGACCCACACCCAAGACAGCGATCCAGATCCAGTTTGGTCCCCTTACAATCTGCAGGCCAGGAGCTCTGAAGCAGCCACATGGAGGCAGCTCTTGCGCCTCAGCAACTTCTCCCTCTGGGGGGCAGAGGCTGAACCGCACTTCTGGACCCCCTGTTCCCACAAAGTCTACACTGACCTCTCACTTTGTCTTTGGCATTTGTGGGCTGATAATTCTGGAAACCACCACAGCTGCTGGTGATCCACTTTCCTGAAGTCCCTCCAGCGGGGGCTGGTTGTGGCCTCCCTGAGGCTAAAACCGAGGACTCAATCTGGGCTGGGCACAGCTCCCAGCATGCTGCAATGGACCCTTCCTGTAGGCCTGCTGAGCTGTCTTCAGTGGGAGGTTTGTTTCACTCTGTCACTTTCTGGGTCCTGTAGCCCTAAAGTTTGTTTAGAGTCATTTTTTATAGCTATTTGAGGTGGTTATGGAGGGGGGCATATGGAGTTTTCCTGCTTCTACACCGCCATCTTGGCTCCACCCCCTAGGAATACTTTTTATTTGGCATTTGAATTGGTTTTAAAGGATGTCTCTTAACTTCAGCAATGGAAGGAAATGAAACATTTCAGTTGTGAGCAAAGGCATGGAGACGGTGATAGGATAATACATATTTAGATGACACAGATCAGTGCAGTTTACCTGGAGTGCCAGATTCACTCACTGCAAGAAATAATAATGTAAGACTAGAGTGATAGAGTGGCACCATTTTATGAGAAGCCTTGAATGCCAGCCAGGCAGAGGAATTTTAATTGAACTCTCAGTTGATAGTGAAGATTTTTCATCAGAGGTATAAAATAGTGCTGACTGAGAAGATCATGATTTACTGTGACCTAGGGGTGGAGAACTTTGACCTTTGTACTTTGTGTCCCTTAGGGAGGCTTGCTCCTTAAGGATGTTTGAGTTAAGGACTTACTGAATGATATCTTTTGTTTAAAACTGTGTGGCCACTTTAGTGATAAGTTGTTATGTTTTAACGTGAATGCCTTTGGTTTTTGTGAATGTTTTGCTTTAATTTACTGCCGAATAAATAGTTGGCTATACTATGTGATTAGAACCTTAAAGTGTTTACAGCAGCAGTCCTCTGGAAAGTTGCTTGTGCTTGGCTTTACAGTCCATCAGGAAGAATGTTTTTTCGGCAGTATAATATAGAGGATAGAGAGCTCACCTAGAGGCTCTGAAGACTTGCCTTACTCTGACACATTATGACTGTGTGACCTTGGGCAAGTCACTTAGCCTCTCAGTATTATAGACTGGGCTCTGAGTATAAGCTGTAGAACTCCTGAGCTTCACTGGTAGAGGAAGTTTCCTTATCTGGGAGTTTCTTATACCATTGAAATCACAGATCTATGCCCTAGCAAGCTACATGGCTCAGTGAATAGAATGCTAGGCCTGGAGTCTGGAAGACCAGAGTTCAAATGTGGCTTTAAACACTTACTAGCTGTCTGACCCAGGGCAAATCAATTAAACTCTGACTGCCTCAGTTTCCTGAACTGTTAAGTGAGGAAAATAATATCTGCCTCCCAGGGTGTCTGTGAGAATCAAATGAGATAACATTTATAAAGCATTTGGCATATAGTAGGCACTTAATGCTTATTTCCTTTCTCTTTACCTATCCCCTCTGATGGAGTATAGGTAAGATCTGTTAGGAGGATGGTTACAATTGTTCAGTCAGGTGGTAATATGAGGGCTTGTAGTTGGGTCATTGCAGTGGGAGTAGAGAGAATAGATGAAAGATAACTAGTGTGGTGAAACTGACAATACTCAGCTGTTAATTTAATTAGAGTAATGAAGTAATAAGGAATAGTTAACTGGCCCAAGTTTTGTTTATTCTAGTCTCTTCTTTTTCCTTGGTTGGTCCCTTGCATAACATTGACTGAAATCTTCCTTTGGCATTTCGGTTTAAAAAACAAACAAACCAAAAACTCATGTAATAGTAGCAGTAGGGAAGCATGGCGCAAAAGCACCAGTTTTTGGATTATTTATTTATTAATTTTTTTGGTTAGGAATGTACTTTCTCATCCCTTTGGTCACGTACTTAATAAACATTTCAGTGGCTGTTTCCAAGCTGATTGACTCAAATGTTTTTTGGATTCTAGGAGGGAGATAATATTTTTAGCAGTGATTGTTTTGGTGTATTTAGAATCAAGAGTGGCTGCTGCTTCAGCTGATGTGGGAGTGGTGGATTAATTTAGTATCTTTATCTTTGGAATATACCTAACTTGTTTTGGAGAGTATATACACAAAACTCAAGTATGTATAAAAGACCCTTTTATACAGTCTTGTGTCTACCACTCCTATATATTTTGCATCTGTTCTCTATCTATAATCAGTCAGACCTTTCTCTATACCTAAAATATACTTCCTTTTTTTCTCAGCTTTTCAGTCTTTTTTTTTTTCTTAAAGACTTAGCTTTAGGGGTGGCAAGGTGGCACAGTGAATAGAGCACTGGCCCTTGGAGTCAGGAGGACCTGAGTTCAAATCAGGCCTAGGATAAACTTGCTAGCTGTGTGACCTTGGGCAAGTCACTTAACCCCAATTGGCCTGCCTTTCCCCCTCCAAAAAAAGAAAAAAAAGACTTTGCTCTAGTGCCTTTTCTTTCTTATAGCTTTTCTTGATCGCCTGCTCTACCAATCTGAAAGTGATCTTTTAATTTTCAAACTGTTCTAGAGGACTTTGCCTGAAAGTTTTCCTTTGGTCGCATAATTCCATGCCTTGTGTTGTTCTTGTGTGTTTGTCTTATCCTTCCTTCCCTGTAGAATGTCAGCTTCTTAAGTGCTGGAACTCAGATTTATTTTTGTTTCCCCAACACCTGGCACTCAGTATTTATTAAATTTAATCAAATTACTGTTAGATCCAAAGTTTTCTTTGCTTATAAGGAAACTGACATGGAAGGAGTAACAGTAGCAGAGAAATGAATGCCTTTAAGATCATGACATCTTTAAAGCATTCTGTGTTCCAATCCTTACAAGCAGAGTCATTTCTTAAAATTGAGTGTTAGATAAGTTAAAGCAATACTTATAGGAGATCTCAGTCTTATATTTCTGTTCTATAAGGATGCTTAGATAACCTTCCAAATCTCAGAAAACCCATAAACTCTCTGGTCTCTGCCCTTTACTCCTAAATTTATAGCAGACCACCTTTATAGTTAGGTTGAAGCCATTCCGCATGACATCTTTATTCTTATTTTATGCATCCCTTTTTGCTTCCATAGCATCTTATAATTGAATTACTTATAGATTTAGACCTAGAATAGACTTTTAGAGATCATTTAGTCCCACTCTCATTTTAAACATGAGAAAATTGAACCCCAAAGAAATGAAGTAACAAGGACGCATAGGCAATATGGAGCAAAGCCAGGTGTGTGTTTTTTTTTAAATTCTTAAACTAAACCAGTATATTTCCTCATGCTTCAAAGGAAGACATTTTTCTTTTCAGGATTCACTCTAACCTATACTTTTATTCTTTTCATCTAACTTTTGTGGGACCTTGATACATTGCCTATTTTTGTGTGCCTTCAAAAAATTCACAGTAATCATTAAAACTGTCTAATGTAGTTAAAAAATAGAGAGATTGGCCATTGGAATAGGTTAGGTACACAAAATACCGAAGGAAGTGCTGTACCATGTCTTTTGATAAATCTAAAGATATCCTGATTACTGTGGTTGGTAAGGATTTACTATTTCACAAAAACTCTTGGGAAAACTGGAAAGCCGTCTGGCAGAAATCAGGTAAATACCAGTATCTCACACTGTATATCAAGATAAACTCCAAATGGAGGAACAAAGATAAAACATGCTGCCTGTTTCCTAGTAGAGAGTCAATGGATTCAAGATGCTGAATGAACTGTACTCATAACCAGTGTGGAATTTTTTTTTGCTTGGCTACCCATATTTGGTATAAAATCTTTTTCCTGCACCCCCATGGGTTGAGGGAAGCTAGGGAGGAGGATGTAGTGTTGGGGTTGCCCCCCATGTTCCCCAATTAAAGGAAAGAAAAGAGGGTCATTGACACTTGATAAAAATGAATAGAAGAAAACAGAAGGCAGACCAGAAAGAGATAGGACAACCTTGAAGATTACAGGCTGAAATTATTCTATACTTACAAAATCAAGCTAATGATAGCTTATACATAATAGATTTGCAGTTTCCTGTAGACAGATCTCTTCTTTTAAGTTCAGAATAAAATAAAAAATACATGTTTTCCATATTGGAAAAATATTTATCCTGTTGTTCTCTATTGTCCTATGTCTCTTCTTCCTTCCATTTTTTTAGAATGCATTGTCTACATTTATCTTTGCATTCTTTACTTCTCTCTGGAGTAAAACTCATTGAAATCTAGCTTCTACTCTTAACTTTGTAGTGCAGTTGTAGAATTGTACTCTTGAAGGCACCTTATAGTTGTCACAGTTAGTTGCCTTTTTTAGTCCTCGATCTCTTTGAATTTCTTCTGCAGTTTTGATAATGTGCTACTCCTTCCTTTTTGATATACTGGTTACTTGGCCTTCATGATACTATGTTCATTTGGTTATGCCTCTGTTTCTTATATTTTATTCCTTTCTTTTCTAAATCTGGACAGTGGTTAAGTTTAGTCTTTGGTCACTGGGTTCTCATGCAGAGCTCATATTTACTCAGACGTTTGGCTTTATCTAACACTTTTATGTCTGTCACCTCCACATACATATAGACATGTATACATATATGTGTGTATGTATATACATATATTTTTTTCAGTGCTGATTTGTCCATGAAGATTTGTCCAGTTTTGCATTTCTGATTGCCTGTTGGATATCCAGGTCAAAAAATGTCCCACTATCAGTGCAAACTCAGTATAATTAAAATGGAAATCTCTGCTGTAGAAATAACTTTTTCTGCTAATGGAACCATCCATCTTATCACATAGGATCAAAATATTGGAGGCATCATAAACTTTGACCTGTCACTTACCTTCCTCATGTGTATTCCTGATAATATCTCATTATGTCCCTTTCTCTTTTCCTGATGTCAGTACTCTTCATTCAGATTTTTTTTTCATCCTATTGGGCTACTTACATAGCTTCCTATATTCAGCGTTTATGCCCCTTTAATTCATTCATACATCATCATCAGGTTAATCTTAAAATAATGTTTAATCATTACTGTCATGTTTTCATGGAGTCACTTAGTAGCTCCTGGCTGCATGCATAATGAAGTCTTAGTCTTGACCAACTACTCACTAACTTTTATATTGTTTAATTTTTCTTGTAGCCCTATATTTCTTTCTTTTTTAAAAAAAAATATATTTTTTAAAGCAATTGGGGTTAAGTAACTTGCTCAAGGTTACATGGCCATTTATTTCTGGGTGTGGTGCTAAGTGTCTGAGCCTGGATTTGATCCCCAGGTCATCCTGACCCTGGAGCTGGTGCTCTTACTCGCTGAGCCACCTGGCCTCCCCTAAGCAATTGGGGTTAAGTAACTTGCTCAAGGTTACACTGCCAGGTGTTTCTGGGTGGGTGCCAAGTGTCTGAGCCCAGATTCGATCCCCACGTCATCCCAGCACTGGAGCCGGTACTCTTACTCACTGTGCTACAGCCCTATATTTCTCTTGAGAATATGGATTGGATCCTTTTTCTATCCCCTATGATGTCTAGATTTTTACTTGGAATTGGCCCTCAAATATTTATTTTGGTGGAGGCAATTTTTATTCTTAAGTTTGTATTAATTGCCCTAGTAAAATTAATGAAAGAGGAAAAAAAGTTAAACTAGCTTATTTATATTTATATTACTTTAGTCACCTTTGTTTTACTTTTTTCTTTTTTTTAGTGTGATCAACAAATCTGGGGTTAACCGTGTTGTTTGGAAACGACCTCGACTTACTCATAATGGTCCTGTTCGAAGAAGCACAGTTATTGACCAGATCCCCTTCCTGGCAGTTGCAAGAGCACTTGGTAAGCAGGACTCATAAGTTAGGTGGGACCTTATAAGCTTCACCACCAGTTAGTACACTGTGAAGGAGGGGCATGTTCAACTGGCATGTTTTAGAAAGAATAATTTGTCATTTTGAACTCTTTATTAAAAATGCATTAAGTGAAGAGGAAGACCACTGTGTTAAACTGGGACTATACATAATCTCATCAGAACTTTGCTATCCTAGTCTTTTAGATCATAAAATTGTTCATGTATTTTAGTAGATATTGTCTCATTGGCAGGTATTTTGGACCTCTTATAGACTTAAAAGCGACTTAGGAATGCCTTCCCTATTTTATCCTCTCAGATAATTAAGAGATTTTCTCTGATAGGTTCCTTCCTACGAAGGTCTTTTTGTCTTTAGCCAGAGGTGAATTGACTTAAATAGAGGAAAGAGGCAATTTTCTAATCATCTTAATGAATGCAAATTTGTTTCTGTGTTGTTAGTAAAGAGACATGCCTAATACTTGTGGTTAAGGAGAGGGGTGGTGTAGCTCTGCTAAATATATTTTCTTCCCCTTTTTAAAGAAAATACTTTTTATGGGTCTTACCCGGACTTTTTTCTTTATGAGTCATTTTTCAGTCTTCCCTCCTCCAGATTAAATCTTTTTTTTTTACAAAAAACAATTAAGCAAAAGCGGATGAAAGCATATGACAATGTATACATAATTCTTCCCTGGTTGTATTACCCATTGCTCTGCTGTTGGGAGATAGTTGTGGATGTGTTGGGGAGCAGTGGTATGGATGAACAGTGTTTATTCATTAAATACATTTTCTTATTGAAATTACTTAGATATAAGTTACTTCTAGAAACTACTCTTGAAACTTTACAGTTTTGGTCACTTTTGGTAAGACCTTTTGAGATTCTGAGTATTGTTAGTGCCCTCTGTAGCTTTTAGAATATGATATCTAGACTTTTATTAGGAAGGTTATTTGTCAAAAGCAAAAAACCTGTTTTCTGGGGAGTAGAAGTCAAAGTACAGATTATTATGTTCTTCTGGCTTTTATCTCAGGGCAGGGTTAATTTGAGGGAGGATGAGATCTGGACTAGAGCTGTTTGTTTCTTATGGGCTGAGGTGCTATTTTGTTTCTGTTATGGGACATATACATATAATTGATTTCTATTTCCTGGCAGAGTAATAAGTGCTGGAGGAAGACCTCTCCTTAGCATGTACTTCTTTATCCATGGTTCTAGCAAACCCAGACATTTACTGGACTGCATTACAGAGTGGTAATTAAAACAAAACCAGTCCCTTTCATGCTTTCTTGAATAGACTTGAAGTGTATACAGTCTTTTCCCCAGAGATCTTAAATGCTTTGCAAAGGATTAATTATACAAGCCTTAGTAACCCTGTTTTAAAGATTGATGAACAGAAGCAGTAATGAGTTTAAAATGCTTATGAACATATAGTGAATCAATGACTTAGGTGAGGATAAAGCCTAGTGTTCAATAGTTTTTTCTTCTGCTTTTCTCTGTAAATTTTTTGTTCTCAATGCTGTGTATGGATTTACAGTTGGTTCATTTTTGTACTTTTAACTTCTTTTCCATTGTGTCTCTTGGGTTTAAAAAAATGTTTAAAAAGCCCAATTAACTTTTAGTCTAATTTCTCTTACTAAGCTAATGAAAGTTTTTGGCTGCTGCCTGTGTACAGAAAGGGATTCTTGGAAACTCTCACCTGTTCAGTACCCATCATGGTCCTTGATAGCTCCTTCATGTATGAAGATCATTTCTAAGGCCTGCTAAATCCAAGAAGGAGAAAATGAAAATACCAGTCACTTCGCAGTACCAACAAATATAAGATCTTGTATTCATAATACCTTTTTCTTTAAATGACCTATAACAAACTTGTGTGGGACTGATGGAAAATGGTTTTTGGAGGGGCTATGTACTAGGAAAACCCTCCTTAATCAAGATCCAAAGGATATGCTTCTTTTGTGGAGATTGGGTTTTACTTTATATATCTTGGCTAACCAAAGCCCTGATCTGTGCAAGTACAGGTGAAGGAGAGAACAAAGACTTCTCTTTGTGCTTAGCATGTTGTAAGTTATTAAAAAATACTTTTTCATTCATTCCTTTATGGAGAAATCTTTTGAGAAATAGACTTTCCAGCATAACTCAATGGATTGTTACCTGTTTTTCTATTTGAAACCTAACCTATATCATTTCTCTGGCACTAGTTATACAGTGTCAGTTTTGGCATGCTCGCTTATAGAACAAAGATTGCTAGAGCAATTATGCTTGTGGAAATAAATGGGTTTGGGTGTGAGTAGTTAGGGATATGAAGATACACTGGTGTCCATATGCTAACTGAACAGAGCTGTTAAGCCAGTTTTACAGATGGTGTCTGAAAGTGGGATGGGAAGGGAAAGGAGGAACCATTTCATCCTGTGATTTCAAAGATAGGAAGGCTGCTCTCCTCACATTCTGTAGATGACAAATAAATCCAGGGAGGCCTATTTCATTGTTAGATATAAACATACACACATACATACATATACATACACGTATACTGAATTCTATATCATTCTATTGCTTCTTTTGAACAGGTAGTCATTAAATCCATAGAATTTTCATGAATGCTTACTGCTTTACTTTTTATTTTTATATTTTTTCCCATTTATGTATAATAACAATTTTTAAAATTCATTTAAAAAAAATTTGGGGGCGGCTAGATGGTGCAGTAAGTAGGAGAGCACCAGCCCTGGAGTCAGGAGGACCTCAGTTCAAGTCTCACCTCAAACACATAACCTTTACTAGCTGTGTGACCTTGGGCAAGTCCACTTAACCCCAATTGCCCTACCTTTCCCCCCTCCAAAAAGCAAAAAAAAAAAATTTTTTTTGAGTTCCAAATTTTCTCTTAACATTTTGTCTTCTTGAGAAGGGAAGCAGTTTGATATAGATTATACATACGCAAAACGACTACTTTATTTTTTCAGCATGTTAGAGAGGAGAATACAGTTGTTCTGGAATTCTGTAGTCTAGAGGACAAGGGCAGTTCAGTATTCTATGACAAGAACAAACATTTAAGTTTACTGACATTTTCTGATCTTATTAGAGCATTGCTTACCCCTACAATATAAGCTCTGGCAGGTCCAGATGGAAGAGAGTTAAATATAGATCTAGTGAAAGGACTATAATCTAAGCTTCAGGTTAGTTAAGAATGAGGTGTATTTCCAGTAACTTTGGCACTTTTAGGTATTTTCATTTCCTACAATTTTGAAGACCAGTGGTGGGCAATTTCTGTCAAATCAACATGCATTTATTAAACCCAGTTTACTATATGAATGCCAGGTACTGTCCTAACAGGAATACAATAGAGGCAAAAAGAAAAACAGTACCTCCCCTCAAAGGATGTACATTCTGTGGGAGAAAGGTATCACATAAAAAGAAGCTTTGAAAAGATGGATAGAGGAGAGGGAGGAGGGATTGCTTGTGGGTGCATGATAAGAGTCTGTCAGTGGAGGAAGTTCATATTGGGTTGAAGTCAAGTCTCTTTCATGTATTTGATTAGGAGTCAAGTTTGGCAAAGTTTAGTTTCTTTGCCATTGTTGTATTCTCATTATTTTATTTGAAGCTTCTAGTGCTTGATTCTCACTAAGAACCACTAAATCTTATGTTTTTAAAATTAGACTGTAGCTCATTAAAACTTAAATTTGAAAGGGTCATTAGAGATGCTTTAGTCAAACCTCCTACTCTCTCTTTAGAATCTGCTTCTACTTTTAATACCTCTTAGGGATAGTGACCAGACCACATCATAAGGCATTTCCTAAAAATCCATTACTAGAGATCTTTTGTTGTAGAGTTCTTCCCTCTCATTCAGTATAGGCTTGATGAAAGGAGTATGATTTGAAGACTAGTTTACTTCCCTAACTTTCTGATAACATTCAGGTCTTAATTATATACTCTGTAGTAACATGGAACACGTCTAATCCTTTCATCTGTCTAGCTTTTAAATGTTGTAAGTTAATGTGCTGTTTCTTCCCCTCTCTTTAGGTTACACATATCCAGTTCCTTCATCACTTCATCATTTTCTCGAGATAATTTCTAGACTCCACTATTTATTGTCTCCTGACTATACTCAAGTCTGTTAGAATCCTTAAAAGTATGGTTTCCAGAATGAAGCTTAACATTACTAATGTAATTTAAGCAATGAAATGATGTCTCAAGTCTCTATTTCCATTACTGTAGCCTAATATTGTATTAGGTTCTTTTTAGGGTCTTCATCATACGTTAATCTTGGGGTCTACTTGTACTACCAAATCTTTTTCACATGAAGTGCTGTAAAAACTGGTATTTCCTGGTTTATACCGTGTTTCCCTGATAATAAGACACTGTCTTATTAATTTTTTTGGACAGAAAAACACCAGAGGGCTTATTTTCAGGGGAGGGCTTATTTTAATGAACATTGACAGCAATTTTAATAAACAAGTAAATGTGAACAAAAAAATGTACCTTTATTCAATAAGCAAATCACTGGGGAAGAACAGGATGATGCGCTCACTGCTCCAGCTCTGATTGTATGCAGCTTGGAGCGCGGCGTGCGTTTGGGGGGGGCAACGGTGCATAACAGAGGGTACCGTAATGTAGCGTGTAGCGCAGGGGATCACCTTCACTACAGTAGCAATCTCAATAGGGCTTATTTTCGGGGAGGGCTTATTTTAGAGGAATCTTACACAGTAAGGGGAGGGCTTGTTTTCGGGATAGGTCTTATTATCGGGGAAACATGGTACTTCGTCTATATATGAGTGAGTGAGTGAGAGAAAGAGAGAGAGAGAGAGTGTGTGTGTGTGTGTGTGTGGTGTGGTGTGGTGTGGTGTGGTGTGGTGTGAACTTAAAATTCAGGACCTTACATTTATTATCTGAAACCAAGATGAAATCTTATAATAGCTCACATTCATGTTGTGTTTTACAGTGAGGACAGTGCTTTTTATATCCTTTAATTTCATTTATCACAGCCATGTTATGAAGATATATTTTACAAGTATTTTTATCACACTTTACAGATGGGGAAACTGAGCTAGACAGAGGTAAGGTGATTTTACCAAAGACACACATCTAGTCAGTGACAAAACTGAGATTTGGAGTTGGATCTTTTGACTTCAAGCTTTATACTTTGCTATATATTTTGTCATAATGCCATCTACTTGGACTGGCTTAATACCATCCAAATAATAGGTGGTTACTTTCAAGAAAATTTCAAATCTTGAGTCTATTGTCTGTACTAATCCATTTATCTTTGTGTCTTAAGCACATTTGTTAAGAATGCTTTCTATGTCTTTAATCTTATCCTTATCATTGACAAAAATGTTAGTTAGGACCAAAGACTTGTGGCTCTTCAGTAGAACATTTTAGTATAACTTGTTCCTTCAGCCAACTCATTATTTAGGTGACTATTGAATACAAGGTCAGGGTAGTCTGTGTGCTGTGGAGGACACAGAGGTGAAGTCTTTGTTCTCAGGAAGCTTATTGACTATAAGAAGTACCATATAAAAAACATAAATTTTCTGTGTCATTTTTCATACATGTTTAGTGGTACAGGTATAAGACATGAAGATATTCAAACATTTGATTAAGAGAGCAGTGTAGATACATTTGTTGCCAGGTAAATATAATGGAAAAAATTAGAGGGGCCTTATCTTCTTCTATGTGTACTCTCTATGGCCACATGGAATTATTTGCTTTTTCTAAACAAATCTTTCCTCTTCGTGCTTGTGTATCTTTCTTTGTCCTGGTCTCTTCTCCCATTTCAACCCAGCCAAATGTCAAAGCTTAGCTCAGTTGCCAACACTTCCACGAAGTTTTCAATTTGAAGATAGTCAGAATTTATCTTTTCTTCTGCATACCTATTAAACTTTATAAAACTTATTGCGTATTGCCGAGTTCATGTCTTTCCTCGAGGCCTCATAGTTACTAAACCTTTAAGAGGCAGGAAACAACCTTATTTTTTATTTGTCCTTTATAACAGTAAGCAAAATTCCTTATGAGTATACAAAAATCAGTAAATACACAATAAATATTTGTTGACTAAATGGTTAGTAACCTATTTTGTGTAATTTTGAAGCAAACAATTTCAATTCTCTTGAGAATCAAATACAAATTACTGGGTAACCTAGTAACATGAATTCTATTGAAAATTAGTTTTGTATCCCTTGTTTTTAGGCTTAGTCAGGAGAGGCAGTGGTAGTATATAGTCTAATTGTAGTTGACACTCAAGGTAACTTATTCTTTCATCTTATGTGAAGATCTCTTCCTCAGTTTCTCCTAATGTGGAAAAGATGCCAGTGGAGCCCTTTGGGTTGTCCACATATGTTATCTAAATTTTCACGTATACCTTACTGACATCTTTTATTCTTTGAAGTTCATTATTTGTTGCTTAACCCACCTCTGCTCCCTACCCACCATTTGCCTCATCACTGACCTCTCGGGTGTTATACTAATTTATTGACCAAGAAAGAGATAATCATGTGTATTTCTATAGGCACTTTTAGTTCCCTTTTTTTTTAAGTTTGACACATTTTGGTTTGAGCATTTATATCATTATATCATCTAATGTAGCATGTTACTATTTTTTGACTCTTTTGATAAATTTCAGATGTACATTGCTGAGTTTCTGCTTGTTAGCCATTTACTACCCTGTTATATTATTTTGAGGGAATTTAGTAGATTAAAATTTTGTAGGAATAGATCAATAATACTAGCATGAATTTTGGCTGATAAAATTATAGCAGAGCTGCCCTCTTGTGGTTTCCAAATGAAAGTTCAGTTAAGTTTTCAATATTAGTTTTTGGGTCATAGGGTCAAAGATTTATAACTGGAAGAAATATTAGAATCTATCTAATCAGGGGCGGCCAGGTAGCACAGTGAGTAAGAGCACCGGCTCCAGTGTTGAGAAGACCTGGAGATCGAATCCCGGGCTCAGACACTTAGCACCCACCCAGAAACACCTGGCCATGTAACCTTGAGCAAGTTACTTAACCCCAATTGCTTAGGGGCAGCCAGGTGGCTCAGCGAGTAAGAGCACTGGTTCCAGTGTCGGGATGACCTGGATCAAATCCAGGCTCAGATACTCAGCACCACACCCAGAAACAACTGGCCGTGTAACCTTGAGCAAGTTACTTAACCCCGATTGCTTTAAAAAAATAAAAAAAAATTAAAAAAAAAGAATCTATCTAATCAATCCAACCTCTTTTTATTTTTGCAGTTTCCTCTGTGATACATGACTTTTTATTCTACATTTAAAAAGCGCATTTTACATGAAATCTTTGCATCTCTTATGTACAGTTTGATTTTCTTAAATAATAAATTCAGCATGTAATTTTTTCAAATTGTTTTTGTCTATGATTTTTTCTGGCTTTCCTTCTGTTCTTTTCTATGTATTTAAAAATTGCCTCAGAGGGGCAGCTAGGTGGCGCAGTGAATACAGCACCGGCCCTGGAGTCAGGAGGACCTGAGTTCAAATTCGACCTCAGACACTTGACACACTTACTAGCCCTGTGACTTTGGGCGAGTCACTTAACCCCAACTGCCCTCCAAAAAAGCAAAAAAAAAAAAGCCTTAGTGACCCTTCTTTTTTGTGTGTGGTGATGATGGGGGAAGGAATCTCTCTTATCCCTAGCCCCTATTCCTTCTTTCTTTCCTGCCTTACGTTCCCCCCCCCACGGAAAAAAAAAAAAAAGAAAATACTTTAGCAAGTATGCATAGTTAGGCAAAACAAATTCATACATTGGTTCTATTAAAAAATATGTCATACTCTGCACCTTGAGTTTCTTACCTCTATCAGCAGTTGGTAGCACCTGGAATCTTACTTACCAACTCCCTTGTTTTACAAGTGAGGAAACTGAATCCCAGAGTGGTAAGTGATTTGCCCAAGGGCACCTCAATAAATAAGTGATTGAGGTTGTATATGAATATAGGTCCTGACTCCAAGAGCAGTGATCTTTGCAGTTGACCACACTGCTCCCTTCATAGAGTAAAATCCAATAATCATAGAAACTTAGAAATGGTCCTCTTATTTAAATCCCTTATTTTACTGATGAGATCACTCAAGCAAAAGGTGATATATGATTTGGTGTCAAGGTCACATATTGAGTACATCGAGCATGATTGATTTACTGGGGGCCAGTTATGTCTGGAGAACGGAAAATGTATTTTATTTGAGAACAAGCAAGCATTTTAAAATTCTAGACCAATGAGTTTGAGTTTTAATTTCTGGGAACTTTCTAGAATGTATTATTAGAGGTATGATTTGTGAGACCTTAGGTAAGTTTCAGTCATTTTACTGACTGCTGAACCTCATCTGATGCTCATGTCCCATCCCCCTTCCCTCCCCCCCCCCCCCCCCCCCCCCCCCCAAAATACTTACATCCACTACCAATCCAGTAACCCTATCAAAAGACTCTTTCTCGCTGTAGCATGGGTGCTGGATGGCCCAAGTAATTATTT